>NC_056744.1:21996479-22066479 GCF_019279795.1 Protopterus annectens | reverse complement strand
TTAGGAGTATAAGTACTAAACCAGGGGTACATTTGTGATTTCCCATCCAATGGTCCAAGTTACATTTGAATAAGGTTAGGGATGAGCTTTGTTTTACATGGATGGTGTGCCTGTTCTAGAGAAGGAGTCATCTTTGAGACATGCACCTGTCCCTTCAATATGTCCTGTTTATGTCACAGACAAGGTTTAGGTACTTAGAACGGGTATTTCTGATGCTATTTATTTTGCAAATATGCAACAAATCCATCATTATGAGATCAGGTGATGCCTTGTAGGCTAGTTATAGATTTCCACACAGTGGTGTGTAGGAGACCATGTACAGGGATAGGGCTATAAGACGGTCTACATAGGACATAGGGCTATAAGACGGTCTACATAGGACATAGGGCTATAAGATGGTCTACATAGGACATAGAGCTATAAGGCAGTCTACATAGGACTTGTTTACTCCCTGTATACAGTTTTGTTAGGCACTTTTGTGGTCTCTCAAGCTGTTTCGACTGCTTGGTCAGGTACATGCCAAAGGGTGCATTGTATACTCAATGACCGGTCTGATGAGAACTAAATACAGTGGAACCATAACATCCTTGGATCTAGATACCATGCCCTTACTTATAATTTGTGCAACACAGAATAATTTTCTCACCACAGCAGACACATGGTGGTCAAAGGTGAGGTTGCTGTCAACATGCTCACCCAAATCCTTGATTGCTGGGTCTTCTTATTGGGGTGTATTATATTACTACTCTGGTCTTTTCTAAGGATGACTGTCTTTCCAAAGAGTACTATTATGCATTTACTTGCATTGTGTTTTAGTTCATGGTACTGGCACCTGTTGTTTCTGTTTACAAGGCCCTCATGAAGGGCATCTGTGTCTTTAGGGAATTCAATGACCACACCTAGTTTGCAGTTATCGGGAAACTTAGTCAGCCAGTAGCCCTTGACATTTGCCTTTTCTTCAGAGAAATAGATGAAAAAAAGGAGAGGCTCCAGCTCCAATCCCCGTGGGACTCAGTAGTGATTAACCTCTTTGCAGAGGTGAATTCCCATATTCTGACTTCTTGTGTCCTATTAACAAGCCAGCTGGCTATCCATTGGGTGATATATGTGTTTATTCCTACCTTTGTAAGTTTATTTACAATGCTCAAGTGAGGCATTGTGTCAAACGCTTTGGCCAGGTCAAGGTAGGCAGTGTACACTCTTTTGCTCTTGTCCATGGCTTTACTGAACTTCTTGAAGAAGTCCACCAGCTTAACTAGTCCTGACCTACCTTTGACAAAAATGAGCTGGGAAGGGCCCAGTGTCAGTAGGTTTCCTATGTCATCATTTATTAGATCCATGATAATTCTTTCCATGGTCTTGGATATGAGACTAGTCAGACTTATGGATCTATAGTTCCTCATGTCCATGGAAAGTTCCCTGTTGTGTAGAAGGATCACTGTTGCAGTCCTCCATTCATCTGGCATAAAGCCTGCCTGAAGCCTGTGGTTAAACAGAGGTTCTCGTGGGCCTGACATGACATGTTTCATGCTATTCAGGAGGCATCTTGGATATTACTAGGGCCCATCAAAGCAGTGTGCTTGGCCTTAAATAGAGCAGTGAGGAGCTACTCACTAGTGATAAGCTGGTGGAGAAATGGTGGAGGGTTTTTCCTGTGGGGTGACTGTGGTTGATAGGGGGTAAAATTGGAGCTAAATTTATTGGCCAGCAGATTGCTATATCTACTAACTCTTTACAGGTGGCTCCATTCACAATTTGTTTGGCATTTTGTTGGTGTTGCCTTTAAGATTGTGGACATAACTGAAGTAGTGTTTATAGAGTCAAGTGACACTGATGTTTCTGCGATTATTAATGTATCTGTATTATAATATGTTAATGTTTAACAATCAGAAATTTTATGAAGTTGCTGTAAGACATCATTTATCAAGAAAGCTAGGCTTTGCTTTACACATCTTTTATGTTGCCATTTTCATGAATGAGAAATGAGTGTCGCCCGTCTCTCTTTCTTCATAGATGACAAGCAGGCGGGGTATTTCATTTAGATGCTTTAATACATAGAAACATATCAGGATGGATAGCAACATCATAAAATACAAACAAACTGGCTAACAAACAGACCATACACAACTTCTTACATCTCAATGGCTTACTATAAAATGGCAGTCTAGCTTGCATGTACTTAATATTTAAACACTTGTGCAAGCCCTTGGATAGCTTCTTAAAGGTATATACACCCACATTGATCAACATCCTCCCTATTAAAAAGATTGCCCTTTGTTAAAACAGTATCAAAGCTAGATATGCATTACTATATACATTAGAAACAAAACACAATTTTCATGTCCAAGTTGCTTCATATCTTCTACAGGGTTTAGAGATGCGACCATATCTCCTAACATAACAGTTTAGAGCAAATTTAGCAACAGGGACAGTCTGTGGTGCACAACTTGTATCAAGAACTTCTGGATTTGTCACAGGAATGGGAATGTCCTCTGGAACTTCCTCTGGAATTGGAACATTAGACAACTCACTCTGAGATAAAGAATTTTTCTCACAGGATATATGCTGTGATGTAGGCTCAGACACCAGTCTGAAATGCTTCCGATTCCAGCTAACGATTGTTCCTTATGATTCCACAATGTATGATCTCGGCTCTGGGCAAATATTCTTCATGAAACAATCCGATCATAACCTTTGGACGTTTGCATCCTTACCACTTCTCCTTCTCATAATGGATTGAGTGGTTTGCTGGTTTTATTGTACTAGGAGTTCTGGATTAGGCGTTTCTTCAACAGATTGGCTTTCATTGATCTGTTGCTCTTGACACATGGAACCAACAATTGACAACTGATTGGTAATGTGATTCTGGTTTGTCTTGACAGAAGTCTCTGAGCAGGTGAACCAAGATGTTTATCATGAGCAACATTTATGAGATTCAAGAGATTTAGGAAAATATCACTATTATCTCGTTTTGACTTCTCTAGTAACTGTTTTGCACTTTAAACTGCACATTCTGCCAAACTATTTGACTGCAGGTACTCTGGACTACTTGTAACATGAGTAAAGTCCCATACTTCAGCAAATCCTTTATACTGTTGGCTTGTATACTGCATGCCATTGTCAGAAATAACTTTGAGCAGACTACCATGTACTGCAAAATGACACTTCACCTTAGTAATGACAGTACTGGATGCTAGATTAGGAAGTAGGTCAATATCGAATCAATTGGAGTAAGAGTCTACTTAACACCAAATAATGCTGACCATTTCACTCGAAAATGTCTGTGGCTACTGTCGACCAAGGTAGTTCCAGAATCTGGCTTAGCTGAAGTGAGTCCGTCTGTTGATGCGGTTTTGTACTATTACACACTGAAGAAGATGAAAGTGCTCTTTCAATGTCTTGTGACATAGAAGGCCACAATACTAGTCCTCTCGCCCTTCTTTTGGTAGATTTAGTTCATGGATGACTACAATGCAAGATAGTAATATACTCTTGTTGCAAGGACTTTGGAACAATTACTTTCTGTCCTTTCATAATGATACCTTTGTCAGCCAAAATCTCATCCCCATATGTAAAACAAGGTTGCACTTTTTGAGGTAAACTAGATTGCTTTGACAGCCATCCTTGATTGATAAAGTGGTTGAACCTTTGTAAAACTGGACCTGTGACTGTGTGATCTTTCAGCTCATCTAGACGTGTGGAAGAGAAATTTCTGACTTCCATGACTTCAGCAAGATAAAGAAGTTTGCCTTTCTTGTAGACAAGATTGAAATTATACTTTTGCAATCTCAGCATCATATGTTGCAGTCGGGCTGGAGCTGAATGCATAGGCTTTCTCAAACTAGTGACTAGAGGTTGGTGGTCTGTTTCGAGCTGGATAGGTCTACCATAAACATAATCATGGAACTTTGAACATGCAAACACAATTGCCAAAAGCTCTTTATCAATCTGGGCATGCTGCATTTCAGTTTGGGTAAGAGTTCTCGATGCACAGGCAATGGGTTGATCCTCTTGTAGAATGACTGCACCAAGACCAAATTTCGAAGCATCACAGGACAGTGTCACTGGCTTGTGAACATCATAGTATCTGAGAGTTGGTGGACTAGCAATTCTCTGTTTCAGGGCATCAAATGCTCTTTGGTGTTGCTCTAAGACCAGGATACATCTTTAGGTGTCAGCTCTCTGAGTGGTGCTGAAAGTTGGCTCAAGTCTGGTAAGAACATGCCTAGATAGTTGACAATGCCAAGAAAATGCTGCAGGGCTTGAACATTTTCTGGAGCTGGCATTTTGAGAATGGCTGTTCTGGTTGTAGGCATGTACTAGTAAATAAATGACCAACATAAGTAACTTCTTGCAGCCTGAATTTGCATTTCTGTGGGTTGAGCTTAAGATTCACTTGTCATGTCCTTTCTAGAACTTTTCTGAGGTTTCTATTATGCTCTGCTTCACCACAACCTCCTACTAGTATGTTGTCTACTATAATAACACAAGGATACCCAGAAATAATTTGCTCCATTGCATGCTGAAAGGCTTCACTTGCAGACTTTATCCCAAATGGCATTCTCAAAAATCTGTACCGGCCAAATAGAGTACTGAACATAGTGAGCAATGATGATTTTTTTTGTCAAGCAGAATTTTCCAAAATTAATTCTTTGCATCTAAGACAGAAAACATAGTGGCATTTGGAATCAAGGCTGTGACGTCTTCCACTGTGTGCATTGGATGATGAGGTCCTTTTAGTACTTTATTCAAATATCGTGGGTCAATACATATTCTGATGTCATCTGAGCTTTTCTTATGAGCTGCCACCATGGAAGATACCCATTCAGTTGGAGTTTCGACTGGACAAATCACACCTTGTTGCACCATTTTATCTAATTCAGCTTTGACTCTGTTCTGCATGGCTATTGGAACTTTATGTGCTGGCCTGATAACTGGACTGACCTCTGGGTCTAATTTCATGGAGTACACAACTGGAAGTTTCCCTAGTTTGTCTTCAAAAAGATCAGCATAGAGTAAGTGGTCTTTTAAACTAACTTGGTGGACTCCATTATTAAATGAAAGCAGTTCCATCTTCAAAGTGTCTCTTGACCACATAAAATAACAAGTCGTAGCTTCTTCCAGCACAGTAATATGAAAGCATTACTGAGCCTTCAGTTTGAATTTCTTCACCTCTATAAGCAACAAGCTTCTCACACCTTGCCACATCAAGCCTTTCACCATGACATCCTCTAGCAAATGTTTCTGCTGACATAACACTACACTTGGAACCTGTATTAACTTTGAGCTCTGTAGGTTTGCCATTTATCCAATCAGTACAAAATACTTCATTTTTTGCCCTTAAATCTACTGCATTAACCATTTCATGAAGCACTGACACACCGTCAACATAAAGAGTAAGGTTGCAGCTCTCTAATTGATCAACTCCTTTCTTAAAATGTTCCCTTTTAATAAAAGAATGTGGGCCTTTTGATTTACAAAACCTTTTGAAATGATTCCATTTATTGCATTTGTGGCATTGTTGACCAAAAGCTAAACACTTTTCCCTTTTAGATTCATGACTTCCACCATAGTTACGACAGTTGGCAAAGAAACTGGGTGGGGGCCCATGCTTTGAGTTTGCTGACTCACTTTTATGCTTCACTGAAACTGTGTGAACTTTGGAATTTGCTAGAAAGCTCTGGGATTTACCAGTGAGTGGTGCAGGGGTTACGGCTGCCACGTGCTTGGGCCTGTTTCCGTTACTATTGAGCTGCATACTATCAACATGAGCTTTATCACTGTGCCTTCTACAGCTGCTCTCATTTGTAAGCATATTTTCTGTGAGCTTGTATATCTGACAAATCTTAATGACCTTATTCAAAGTTAAATCACTGTCACAAAGCAAAATCTTTCTCACAGCATCATCTTTTAAACCACACACAAGTCTGTCTTTTATCAACTCATCCCTTAAATCACAATATATGCACATTTTAGCCTTATTTCTCAGGTCAGTTATATATGCTGCAAAAGTTTCACCAGGCTTTTGATCCCTTGTATAAAATAAGTGCCTTTCTATTGTAATATTTGTCTGGGGGTTACACATTTCTAAAAGTAAAAAAATACACTTGAACCAACTCCAACTAGTACAAGAAACACACCCAGACTGGAACTAAGCTGAAAAACGAAGACACATCAAGGTGGAATAAAAACTCTTTACTAGTGTTTCCCGGTACCTTGGCTCAACAGCTTTCAAGGAAGTCATTTTTACACCAAAAGACGCAACATATTTAAATATACATCATTTAGGCTTGATAAGACTCATTCAATTATAAAAGTGCCAAACCAGTGAATATTGCTCATTAACCCTTCACTATGTTGTCCATCCAAATCTTAATGCATCAAAAACATTTATATATATACATATATATATATATATATATATATATATATATATATATATATATATATATATAAATGAATGAACCATAGTGAACCATGCAACAATGCTAGAACACTAAAAAGTAAATTGGAATCAAAGCCAGCATGAACTGTCTGAAAGTGTTTAGCCACAGGATTTTCGACCCTGCCATGTTTGATGTCACCCAGATGCTCCATTAAATGATTTTTTACCATTCTCTTAGTTTGCCCAATGTGCCATCTGATAGGATCACATCCACAACCAATGATATAAACCACACCACAGGACCTACAATAAAATAACTCCATAGGCTTATTTTTTTTTTTCAAATATTTTCTTCTCTCACAAGGGATGTTATTTATGTGCAACTTGGTCACAAAATTTCTTTATATATCCTGCTATTATAGCAAGTAATAAGTGAATGTGTTATTTTATTTTGGGCATATTATGTGTCTATATTCACATGTATTTAACCTCATGCATCACACAACTTGGATTTGTCAAAAAGATGTTAAAAATATGTTAAAAAGGTGTAAAAAGATATTTAAGAAGATGGTAACAAGATGTGCATTGTTGCATGGTTCACTATGCACTATGGTTCATTCATTTATATATATATATATATATATATATATATATATATATATATATATATATATATGTGTATATATATATATATAAGTGTTTTTGATGCATTAAGATTTGAATGGACAAGATAGTGAAGGGTTAATGAGCAATATTCACTGTTTGGCACTTTTATAATTGAATGAGTCTTATCAAGCCTAATTGATGTATATTTAAATATGTTGTGTCTTTTGGTGTAAAAATGACTTCCTTGAAAGGCTGTTGAGCCGAGGTACCGGGAAACACTATTAAAGAGTTTTTATTCCACCTTGATGTGTCTTCGTTTTTCAGCTTGGTTTCAGTCTGGGTGTTTCTTGTACTGGTTAATTTACATTTTAAGCACACAGGGTCCTCCCTTGACTAAACCTGTACAACAATATAATGATTTTCCCCCTGTCCAGCATAGATAGCCGGTGCATACAGAAATGAACATTCCCTTTCTATGGCTTCTGTCCCAGCTAAATTAAGTAGAATAGATGTCTTTGTACGGTCATCTTTATCAGAAAATGTAGTCTGTATGAAAATGTTGTACTCTTGCTCAAACACTCTCCATTTCTCCGTAATATTACTGTCAAACAAGTGCACTGGGTTTTCAAAATCCATCTGCCATGCCCACAAATTATGTACAAACACTCTGAAAATATTGCCCTTGTAATTATGTATGAATAAACTGTTCTGTGAGCTTGTAATAACATTCAAATGCACAATAAACTCTTCGAAATACAGTACTTTGCGAAATATGCTCTGTAATGGCTGTATTCTGCGAAATATGCCTTGTAATGACTGTACTTTCTGAAATAGCTTTACTGTAACACTGCAAAACACGCATACACTTTATACACTTATGATAATTCTAATATCTTTGCTTAATACGAAAAATACACGCTTTGTGAGAATGCGGTCGTTTCCCCTTGTTTTATTAATTTTATGCAATTCGGACTTTATTTCAAACATCTTCCATAGTGATATGAATATTTTTATCAATATCATACATATCGGTTTATGCAAATATCATTTAGAATGTTCTGTATGCCTTGTTTCATTTTATGCGAAAAGAAATAGTGCTAACCAAGTTTCACTATCTGAAATTCGTTTCTAACCTGTTTTGTGAAGTTTTGCACATTTTAGGGATGATTCACTCTTGTATATTCCATCATTTCTTAGCAAGTGCCTTAAGTCATTTTGGCCATGCCACCTTTAACCTCATGCCCTTTAGATATGCTGCTTCTGACACCATCTCGCTCATGTCTCTTTCTCACATAGATGACAAGCAGGCAGGGTATTTCATTTAGATGCTTTAATGCATAGAAACATATCAGAAAGGACATAAACATCATAATATACAAACCAACTGGCTAACAAACAAACCTTACATACATACATACATGCTTAAATCTCAATGGCTTACCACAAAATGGCAGTCTAGCTTGCACGCACTCAGTATTTATACACTTGTGCAAGCCCTCGGATAGCTTCTTAAAGGTATACACATATATTTATCTACACTGAATAAATTTATAAATGGGTGAGTTTTTCTCAATGGGTTTTTTACTATGTATTATATTGCCATCTAGTCATCTCTGCTGTGTAGTATCTGATATTTTTGCCATTTGTAGGAATTTCTTAGTTTAGTTTTTATATATATTTTTATGTGTTTTCTTTATATATATTTTATATCAAGTATCACAGTTTTATGCATCGTATATTGCATTTATATGTTCATTTTCATGATGCATATTAGATGTTGCCTTTTAATTGATTGTATGAACTGAATGGTCAGTTATTATTAATTAATTTATTACATAGTATCGTAACAATTAAAGGAGAGAATTTAAATGTTATTTCATTGTTAGTATATTGATAAAATCTGATGAAGCGTCTGTAAGAAGATGCAAAAATGGTTACTTTCTTATTGACATTTTTAACGCCTTTAATTTGAGCTGTGTCTGTCTTCTCGAAGTTTGATTTTTCATTTGGAATAACTGAAAAACCTTATGATTGTACTTATCTTGGGATGCTATTTGTTTTACCTCAAATCTGGCTTTTGGTTAGGGATTATATCGTCTGTAGCGTCTTTAAGAATGATGGAAGATAAGCTTGCTATTTGTGTGGGAGAAGCAAATATCATTACATTTAGTTTTGTAGGGATGAGAAACAGTTTGTTGTTTGATGTCTACTGGCAAATTCTAGAGATGTTTCTATGTAGTTTTACTTGTAGGTTTGTATATGATTTACTGACTTCTAAACGTAAAGTACCTTTAGCATATAGACCAGGGGCGGCTCATGCTATTGGACTGCAGCCCTCCCCAGCTGTAAAACATGAAAATAAAACAGCCCCCCTTTGATTTGAAGTCACCAGCCGCCACTGATCAATTCTCAAACAGATGTGCAGTCTATATTCATGCCCAGTAGTATTAGAATTTTAACCCTTGTGTTTAAACAACTTTATAGACGAAGAGAAACATTTTGTAAAACCTGCATTGTTTTTTCATTAATTTCAGTTTTTAAGACTAGCTTCCATTGATGATTGTTTGTAGAGATGTCGTTAATAAGTTTCAAACCCCTTTTATGGTTAACTAAAGAGAATAGCTTGTGCACAATTAACAAAACCTATCTAATCGGACAGATATGGTGTTAAAGTATTTTTACATTGAACCCATTTTGCAGTTTATATGACCTTCAGGAACAGCTGAAGAGGAAAAATCTCAGCATTTTCTAGTGTTTATCTACTTTTAAACATGGTACTTAACGTGCATATTTCACCTAGTGCAATTCTAGCAGACCTCCTAACACACTATAACTGCAATGCAATGCTAGATGGAAACAATTGGTTATAGGCTGTAATGATTATGCTAGATCTGTTAGTCTTCCTTGCTAAAACAGCCACATTTTCTAGATAACAACATAAATATACAGCATGAAGACCATTCAGTTAACATTGCTTTTAAGAGAAAAAGAAAGAAATTTTTAAACATTTTTCCCTTTTTTTTAAAAAAAAAATAATTTTGCTGAATCTACATGAAATTTCCCCTGCATAGGGCAGCTTTTTAACATTCCTTAGAACTAAAGACCTTTGCAAACCTAACTTACAGACAAGTTGTTGTTGTTTTTCTTTTGGCTTTTCCCAGTTAGGGGTTGCCACAGCGGAACTCCGGTCCGCTAATGATTGGCAGTCGATTTTTATGATGCCGAGGTGCCAGCCCAATGCCCAACCTTCAACGAAGGCACGCCCATTCACGCATGTCTTTCAAATGCCACTCGACCACGGGGAGGACATGCAGACTCCACACAGAAGGTGCTCCAGCCAAGAATCGATCAGGAGAACCTCTTGCTTTGGGGTGACATCGCTACCACTGCACCACCGCGGCTTAAGAACTCAAATAGATGTAAAATAAAGTCCTTCAATTCCTTGCTGTAATCGAGACAGTCCTATCCTTCATGCAAAGTTCAGTGGTTAAACAGACCTTCTTTATCAGTGCACTTTTTACAGTTACTAGAGATTTTGCAATGTATACATTTTCATTATAGCACAAAAAGCCTTTTAGAAACTTATAACAAAATATTAATTGCATTTTCTGAGACATTTACATTGCACTTATGTAGATTCCTTGAATTGTACTTGTAAATGTTTTGTTTTGTTACCTTATAAGGCTTTTCCTTAATGGGTTTGCATAGTTCCGTTGATTCCAGTTTCTTTGAGTACTGTACATTGAGCCTTGCAGTTCCCAGTAGTGCTTTGCAGCTCTTGACCTTCAGGGGAAGTTGTCATTTGACCTCACATTACTACATGGTTTTGGGTATTCTTTTTTCCGGTTCTTTGCTCTCACAGGCAGCTCTCCGGATCAATAAAAATGGTGAAATTCTTTTATTTAACTTATTTAGATAATTTATGTGGATGGGATTGATCAATATTGTTCTTATCTTGCTTCGTTTTTGTTTATTTGCGATTTTCGGCTTTACTGTATATTTAGATTTATTAAGTAGATGTGTAGAGTTTATGCAGACTGCATATGTAGTTAGATTTAACTTTGTTTAGAAGTTTTAATGTCTGCTGAATATTTAGGGATAAAAAGGTTAACTATACATGGTAATGCACTTAATATGGGTTTTTTGACTGTAGGACTGCATTGTTCATTTAAACAGAGATTTGTCCATGTCATTTGCAGCTTACAAACTGTGTTTTTGTAATCGGAATGCAGAAACTAAATATTAACAGATGCAATACATTTTTTAATGTTTTATAGCCTTACCTTAAAGCATAGCTTTTAAAAAGCTAGTTTAGGCTTTAGTTTGTCGGCTGTGCTGCTGTACTGCTTCTTTTCCTCAGGGGAATCTCCGAATGCTTTGGTGAAAGTGTTTTTAGCTTCTGTTTTATTTTGTACACAGTATTTTTGATCTTTATAGCTGAACATAAGTTTCACAGGGTACCGCATTGGAAACCTGATATTCTTCTTAATTAGATAAGAGCAGAAAGGGGCTAGTTCTTGTTATTCTTGCTTGATGGGCAGAGGTAGGTCTTGTGTAATGCTTATTTTATGACCCCCTCCATGTTATGTTTCTTTTCTGTTTAGCATCCGTTAGGATCATGTAGGTGTGTGCTGCATTGAGTATTTTAACGTAGATTTGTCTTGGTACAGTTTCATCCTGAGTTCTTCGATGAGATCTGTGTGCACGTTCAATGGTCATTTCTTTTGCTATATTCTTATTTTCAACAGTTGTTTCCACAATCTCTTTAATTATTGCATTCAGTTGGGTTTGGTCAAACACTTCAGGTAGCCCTCTTATAATTATATTGTTTCTTCTGCTTCTTGCTTCAAGATCTATCCTTTTTGACTGGAGTTCTCTTATGGTCTGTTCATTGGTTTTAATTGTAGTCTTCAGAGCTTTGTTTTCAGATGTGTTTTCCTCCATCTTAGTTTCATTTAAAGTTAGTCTTGACGCAGTTTGTTCAATGTTGGTTCCCACAGAGCTAAGCTTTTCAGAAAACTCACGTATGTCATTTTGGAGTGGTTGTAGGGCTGTTTTTATATCTTCTACTGAGTATGAGTTTTCATTTTTTTGCTCTCAAAGAAACTTTAGTAGTTTTCTGCTGTGACTTAGATGTTTTCTGTCTCTTGCTTGCTGTGTCCTTTTCAGGTGTCACAATTGCAGGTAGTTGTGATTTAGACATTTGTATTTCCATTCGTTCCTTACTTTGATCCTGGGTGTTAGTCATAGTGATTTTTCCTTTTGTTTTAAAATCTTTTTCAGGTGCTGCTGAGCTGTAGATCTGGATAGGCCTTGCCACACGGTCACAGTCACTGCTTCCCTCCTGGCTTAGAAGGTACTTTAAAAGTCTATATTTAGCTTTATATTTTAAGATAGAGCTGTTTCCTTGCTTCTTAGATGTTGTTGCTGCAGGGGTTGTGCAGGTTTTACCTTTTACATATAGGATGTTGAGGCTTTGCTGTAGATTAAACTTTTAATTTTTGGAGCTGCAGCTTAATGCATGTCTAGTTGTCAGCGGCCATCTTGGAATGTGATTTCGATCATTGAAATTCTTATGGAGAACTTATTAGTTATAATGCGGTAGTGTCTTTTTTGGATTTTGGGTTTGGTTTTGTGGTCTCTTATCAAAAAGAAATTTTTGCTATTTATTCAGGGGTGATTTTTTGAACAATAGTTTGTATGCAAATGCTGAGCTGCCAAGTGATCCGGATTATGCGGAATGCACCGCATTTAAGATACAGAACTCACAAAGTTCCAATGTTCCACATTAAGAGTGTTGGTTCCGCTTTGCACATTCTGATTGGCTCATATACTGTGAAAATAGCCAATCAGCATATAGGTATTATGAGCCAATCAGAGGTTTATTACTGATGCAAAGCGAGCCAACCAGAAGAAGCGGAAAAAATGAGAGACTTCCGGGTGACAGTTTTCATATCTCTGAGAAGGTATACATCAAGAAATGTTACACAGGAATTGTTAATCAATAAATTAGAGAAATAGCTATATCACCAAGTTGTTGCTGATGCAAGCCAACTGATAATGGGAGATTCAACATTTACAAAGCAGAGTGCTACTGTGCTGCCTTAAGAAAAATATTTGTAGTCAGTTCTGGCACCAGAAATCTAATTTCCCTTGTCAAGCAAAGAGTTGCTCTCTAGGTACTATTAATACATATTCGCAGTGACGAAGGCAGGAAGAAATATGAATATGCATTCTCAGATATTACAAACTAAAACTTTCTGTAGCAAATGAATGATTCAAATGAAAAATGCAGTGTGTCTTTTTACCCACCATCTAGGGTTAACTAAACTCTGATGTAATGAACGTTTTAGGTGAATATAGTTCAGTTTGTGTAAAATACAAATTTACTTCTGTACTATTTCACTGCAGTTTGTGTTGCTCTGCTTTCGCTATCCTGAAAAATACAGTAGAACTTCCACAAAACAAAAATACATCTCATCTCTCTGTACACATCACAGGCAAAATAACACACCAGAGAAATGAGTTTAACCCTGTGTATTTCTGGAGGACCCTGACGTAACAGATTAGGTTTGTCTATGGGATCAGCCATAGGCAACTCTTAGACAGTATTTCTGTCCTCTGTGGGAAGTGAGCAAACAGGCAGATATCCCATAAGACAAGACCGCATGACTTTCATTTTACAGCACTGCGCCGTTTTCTTCCCTGCTGTACATTCTATCTTCCTTGCATTAAAACACACCTCATACCATGTCTGAGCCTTTCTGTACGAGCACTCAGCCAATAAAGGCTGATGTTTCTGTCAGACTAACTGTAGTTGCCTTATTACATACATCATTCTTAAGTGTTGATCTATAGTTACCAGTTAAGCAGTTGAAGAGATGTGTACATTCATCATTTCAAATACTGATGAGAAACAAGCATATGACATATACATACTGATTCACACCAAAGTGATTTTTAACAAGTTTCTTGTTTTGTTGGGGAAAAAAAACATATCAAGCATTTGCTATATCTGTGGAACAAATTTGGTTGCCTGCATATAGAATTTAATGCCTTGCTTCTTAAACAGTTGAATACAATTTGCTATTATACTGGATATTTGTAATTCATATTTTATATTCAACTGTCAATTTCATTTCGGCTAAGGACTGACAGATAAAATCCAGGTCTTATGACAGCAGCAACCATTGGGTTGGGGTGCTCTCTTCCAGCCCAGCAGTGATGAATTTGTTGCCTTCATTTCTACAGAGGAACTCTGTAGGGATGTGACAGGCCATTTGTACTAGTTTTAAAGCAACAGGCATGAAATATAAACATAAGACAAAAGAATTTAAACAGCACCAAATAATGCTGGCAACGTTGAACTAAGCAGACTTTCTGTACTTTAAAAAGCTCACTGAAAATTAACAGTCCTTTCTCAAGATGTCTGGACAGCACTCTTTGTGAGTGATTACAGTTGAGGGCAGCCTCTCACACACTTCCTTTGTTTGTTTGGGAGTGCTCCATGAAAGAGCACTTTAGTTTGGCACCGTGGAAATGGTGCACTTTCGTGCAGTGTGAAAACAGGGTGTTCCACATTTTGCCTGTTTGTCACACATTGTCAGGGTCTGTGTTCCACATTGACCTCTTAAGAGGTTGAGACCTATGTGCAAATGCCATTATATTTTTCCATGATTTCTAAATAAGTACGATTGACTAATCACATAGCTGGTCAGGTGTTAGTTCTTCAGGTGAATTTAAGTGGTTACCTATAAGTTATACATTTGTTACTTGCATTCATTTAATTGTGGCATTTAAACCCTTTGCTCACCTTATTGTTTACTACTTCTGACCTGCCCACCTTGGCAGATGTTTCTGGAGTGCCATTTGGATGGTCATTATAAAGGATGAGTACAGTCTGAATAAGTGACTGGATCATTTTGTTCTATGGTTAGTGTTTCTGTTAGATTTCTTATTCATTGGGAGATGGAATTAAGGTCGTCAGATACTTTAGTTTAGTCCCTTCTCATGCTGGTCACATTACTATTATGCTGGATATTTTAACGCTAAGACTGAACAGCATAGCTATTCAACAGTACCAAGGTGTAAGGATATAATATCCTTGAGGGATTTAAAAGGCATATGCCTATAATAAGGTAGAACTGGTTATTAAACTTAACTGACTAAGCTTCCTGTGGGAACGTTTGATGGGATGATTCCAATATTACTGGGAAAGAGATACCGGAACATTACTGTCTGGCTACATCTTAATGCTAGATAAGTAGTACGGATGGTTGTCCTAGCATATGATTTGCTGAATGACGAGATGGTAGTTATGATGTTGTGACCTTGCTTCAGTATGCTCCCTTCATTTGAGGTCAGGTGGGGGGGGGGGATTTTTGAGGTAAGGGAGATGACAAGTCAGAGCAAGTATTTAGATTATGTTGCTAGATTAGTTTGTCTTGAGAATGCAGTTTATTAATCCATATAGTTATTTTGTGATATGAGGGACAGTGGGGGGAACTGTAGAATTTTAATGACATGGTGTTGTTCACTTTTAAATGCTAGTATAGTAAGATAATTAATTTTTCGAATATTGCTATAAATGGGAACGAGTTTATTATTTCAGTAGGATACCTAAAGACCTGCAAGATAAATTGCCATAATAGTTAAGGTGTTTACCTTACAGACACAAGGTGCAGAGTTTGATTTTCACGTGGGGTAATTGGCTAAACTTAAAATGTCCCACTAGGGCTGTTAGCTTAGTAGTAATCTATGAACCTAATTAATCAAGTCTTACTTTGATTGTAATGTAGAGCATAAAATGTGATAAAGCTTCCTTCAATGTATCAGACTAAGGAGATTTAGATAGATTTCCAGAGTTACTAAGGTCATTAAGAAGTTTCTTTTGTATAACAGAAGTATTTGATTGTTTCTTGTATATGACACAGATCTAATATGAAGTAGCATTTAGTTAGCACCATTAAAATGATGACTTTTCTTTGCCTAGGGAGACAAAAGATGTCCCAGCATTGGTTTATTTATTGGTTTATTTGTG
Source organism: Protopterus annectens (assembly GCF_019279795.1). Classification (NCBI taxonomy): domain Eukaryota; kingdom Metazoa; phylum Chordata; order Ceratodontiformes; family Protopteridae; genus Protopterus; species Protopterus annectens. The sequence goes on along the minus strand of NC_056744.1, from coordinate 22,050,448 downwards.
AGCAGCAGGCCAGACAATGGTTTGTCTGTTATCTGGATAAGGGAGTTTGTGTTTTTGAATGAGTTCTGTTGTATACTGGTGGCACAGTTGTAACTGTATTTTGCTAAAATTATAGACATACAACTGACTGTGACTCGTAAGCATGGATAAAATGAAGATTCTATCTTACCAAGATGACTATACAAGATTTTTTCTTTTCCTTTTTTTCTTTGCAAAAGTATAATGATGGCAATTTAAATATCTATATGTCTGTCTGTCTATCTATCTATCTATCTATCTATCTATCTATCTATCTATCTATCTATCTATCGATCTATCTATCTATCAAATCAAATATTGAATATTACTAGCTTATAGACTTATTCAGCGGGCACTTCAAACGTCATGACATACCACCGTTTATGTACCTTCTCTTCTCTTTTCTATTGTATTTATCATGTGACCTTTACATTGCTCTATATGCAGTGCAATATAACACAATATATATGACCTCTTACCTAACTTCTGTATGTAATGTAGATAATACTGAACTTCTCATATTCTCTGGAGTCCCTCCAAACCCTCCAGTCTCATGTGACTCTTATTAATAGATTTGTTTTTGTAGTGGTAGACAGTGCCCAAGGGTAAGAATTGTAAAACTTACAGTACTAAGCAGCAACAATGCCTGCTTTGTACAGGGAGTCATTGGACACATTTAGATGTTACACTGAGGTGTATATTGGGTAGCCAGGAGGTCATGTTCTCTGCTCTTCAGAGTTTTTGGGTGTTTGCACTAGAGCAGAGGTGTCAAACTCAATCACATAAGGGGCCAAAATAAAAACACATAGGCTAAGTCGCGGGCCAAATTTTTTATTAATTTTTTATTAAGATATATCTACTAAGACTAGTAGAAGCAAAGATCCTTCATCATCCTGAGAGACCACATCTCACGCCATCCTGGTGCATTAATCAGTGCACAGAGCATTGAATTCCATTAGCACCATCACTGGAAATAACAATAAACACAAAACAAACTGTAAGTGTACTATAAGCAAAAAAGTTCAAAAACAGTTTTTTTAATACATTGAAATTTAGGTTCTGAAATTGCTCATCTACTTGTTTTCTGGCCAGATGTCTGAGACTGTTTTCCCCTGGTCAGTGAGTCAATATCTGGTTTTATGTCTTGTGCTATGGCAACCTGCAAAACAGAGTGGAGGTTTTCATCAGTGATGTGTGATCTGTGCATGTTCTTGTATAGATTCATTATTGAAAACATTTGTTTGCACAGATAGGTGCTCCCAAACATGGACATTACATGAGCAGCATGAAGTCTTAGCTGTGGCATCAAGTCAGGGGGCAGTAGACGGTAAACATCCTCTATCACGACATCCTGGAACTTTGCTCTCAGGTCACTATTAGTTTGAAGCTCAGATGTGTGTGGCAGTCATTATTTAGCATTTTCTCCTTCATTAGTCCAACCAAGCCTTTTTTTCCTCCACACATTGCAGGTGTGCCATCGGTAGGGTAGTTTAATATTATTTATGGACTTCTCCACCGCCTCATAAATTTCCTTCCCTGTTGTCGTCCTATGCATTGCAGTTACACCCAAGAGTTCCTCAGTGACAGAGAGGTCCATCTTCATGGCTCATATAAAGATGGACAACTGTGCTCTATCAGTATTGTCTGTGCTTTCATCGACAGCTAATGAAAAAGCTAGATAACTGCATGCTTCTTCAGCCAGCTGTGTTGTTAGATTTCCTGCATGATCTCGAACTCGATTGCAATGGTATTTCTTGACAAACTGACGTTTTGGAAAGTCTGCATCTGGTCGGGGCACACCTGCTCACACATCTTTAGCATGCATTGCTTCAAAAAGGCACCCTCTGAAAAACACCTGGAAGCTCAGGCAATTTCTTCAGCCACAATATAGCTAGCTTTCACTGCTGCATCATTTTTTGCTTTAGCTTTAGGAAACATGTTCTGCTGCGATTGCAGTATGCTTTTAATTCTTGGAAAATTTTATGTCTTTCGTGAAGGGTATATTTAGCATACTTAGCTCCATGTTTGGTTACAAAATGCCTAAATATATTGTACTCCTTCATCACTGACACCGCCTCATAACACAAAATACACATTGGTTTGTCTTTGCGAAGTATAAACATATATTCGCTTTCCCATCTTTCATTAAATTGTCTCCCTTCTGCATCAACTTTTCTCTTGGACATTTTGATTGCTAGATTCGCGGATGTTGGCCTTGGGTAGAGATGCTCCGTGCAGGCACACAGGGATGACGCTCGCCACCACATCAGAATCTAATGTTACCATTTCAGCATCTTCTACAAACTAGATAGGAAGTGCACCACCCTGCATCAACATTTCTCTCAGACATTTGGGGGTGATTGCTAGATTCATGGATGTTGGCCTTGGGTAGTAGTGCTCTGTGCAGGCACACAGGGATGACGCTGACACAGCCATCTGAGAATCACTCTCCTCGCCACCACATTAGAATCTAATGTTATGCACCATTCAGGCACACAGGGATGAAGCTGACACAGCACGCCTCCCGGCCGGCTCTCCTCACCACGGGCAACATAGAATAGCCAGGTGGGCCGGATTCGGCCCGCGAGCCTTGTGTTTGTCACATGTGTACTAGAGAGTGCAGAACTAGTAGAGGTAATACATATTCAAGGTCGGGGATTAGCACATTTTGGGCAATACACTGTCAAGCTTTTGCGGTCAAAAGAAGAGATGTTTTTATACAGAACTTTAGCTATCCTAAAATTTATTTACAATGTGGTCAGTGTGGGCTGAGAAAGACAGTGAGGGGTCAAGTAATACCATTACGTATTTATGTTGAGTCACTGTGTGTATTGCATTGTTGCAAGTATCCTTTACTGGAAATGGGGGGATGACAGAGACTTTTGTGGGGTGCCAAGCACTTGCTAGGGTTTATTCTTAGATTGTCATTATTTATCCAGTTGCAGAGTGACATAAATGTGTCATGTATATTTGGCAGTAGTCGGGTCAAAGTCCAGTTGAACTGAAGAGGCAGCAGGCTGTCCATATTCATAATTAACCATGACTAATTACATCCTTGGAAGGTCCATCATGAGATCAATTATGGAATAAATATATATCTATATATCTATAGGCTGCTAATCAATGACGTGAATGAAGGTGAAATGAAGTTGATTGATCCATTCATCAAAATTTTAACATTTTGAATTAAAAGAACATCAAATATTTGCAGGTTTGTTAGTCTGGGAAAATATTACCAAAACGTTTAGATATTCTGAAGGTTTTGGCATTAGGGGCTTGGAGTGAGTGTAGTTGGGTTAGTTTTAAGGTTAAAGTAGGGTTAAGTGAGGGCATTGTTGCAGTTGTGTGTGTGTGTGTGTGTGTGTGTGTGTGTGTGTGTGTGTGTGTGTGTGTGTGTGTGTGTGTGTGTGTGTGTTTGTCCAGGCTGGGTAGTGTTATGGAAGGGGTTTTTGAAAGGTAAGGTAAGGTGTAAGGTAAGGGTTAGAGACAGGGACAGCATTAAGTTTAGTAGATATTAGTACGGTGGAGCAGGGATGTGAATGTGTGGTGAGGTTTTGGTGTTCTGATCTCAGAAGGAAATTATGTGTATCCTTTTGGGACTGGTTTCAGTTTAGTTGTTTTCATTTTTTTGATGTGTTGAATTTCAGAATGCTGGCATCGATAACTTCAGTTTCACTGCATTTGTGTTCTGAAAACTCAATGTACACTTTTTCTCTCTCTCTTTTTATCTATATACAAAATACATGGTTGAAGTATACTCTGTTGAGTGCGTATCTTATTGACAGAGTATACTGCTTTTAATTTAAAATTGATACTCTCTTCTGTCAATTTCCATTAGTATCAAATGGATAGCTCACTGACTGTCTTGAGTGTCTTGTTTAGTTTCATAGATTTAAAAATGTATTTCATTAGATGTGTACAATTTATAACTTGGAGCCCTTCTTTTTGCCATGTGATAGGTAACAGGTGCTCAGAATGTAAAGCCTAAAAGATCATAAACATTCTGCCACTGTGGTCAGACTCAGAGGAGAGAAAGTGTGTCTGGCCCTTTCCTCACATTTTTCCTCTTCTCTGATTTTGTGCAATCTCAGCAATATATACATATATATATATATATATATATATATATATATATATATATATATATATATATATATAAATGTATATAGTTGCAGTATACTCCATTGATTGCAGCCTCACAGCAAGAGGTTCCCTGGTGCGATCTTCGGCTGGGGTGCCTTCTGTGTGGAGTCTGCATGTCCTCCCTGTGATCGTGTGGGTTTCCTCCTGGTGCTCCGGTTTCCTCCCACATCCCAAAGACATGCTGTAGGTGGATTGGACACTCTAAATTAGCCCTAGGCGTGAGTGCATGCATGTGTGTGCCTTCTGTGGAAGGTTGGGCACCAGGCTGGCAACTCGACACCATAAAACTCCACTGCCAATCATGAGCGGACAGGTGATTCGCTGTGGTGATCCTTAACTGGGAAAAGCCGGAAGAAGAAGAAAAGATACTCCGGTGATTGCAGATCTTATTTTCAGAGTGTATTTCTGTTAATTTAAATCGGAAGTCACTTTTGTTGACTTCCGTTAATGTGGAAGGGCCAACTCACTGACTCTGATGGGGTGAGTTAGCTATGCTTGTGTGAAGATAAGTGGAGACTTCTTTTTATACAGAAACTTTCATAAATGCCAAAAGATTCAGCATTTGCTGTACAAACAAGTGTATGAGAGTCTGTGGGTTAGGGTTATATTCATGGCCAGATAAAGGAACAGATTTAATGTTTTGTGAGAGTTTTTAATATATGAGTGTGTGTCTGAGTGTTCTATTTTTATAATTAGAGTAAGGGCTAGGAAAGGTGATACTATGAATGTTTTCTGTGTTGCGGCATATGTGCAATTGTGTGTATGTCTGAATATCTTATTTAGTAGTATTGTTTAGGAAAGGGTTTTTGGTAAGGTACTGTGTAGGGTTGGTTTTAGGGGCACCATCAGGGTTAGGGTTAGCACCCATGAGTAAAGTGGTATGAGGGGGTTAGGAGCACTCACAGACCAGTTTAAATGGGAGTGGGACAAGTACCTGCCTAATCTACTCTTTGTGTACGAGGAGATGCCAGAAGTACCTCTGGGTTTTTCACCATTTGAGCCACTTGAGGGAGTCTGTAGATGGATTCATGCTGATCTAACAAACACATTTACATCAGATGTTATTCTGTAGAAAAAAATGTAGCTGAAAACAACTTTTGGTGGTTTCAAAGTACATTTTTTTGTGTGAGAGACAGCCTGCATGCACACTTCCATGTGGGGGAAGACCCCCCCCCATGCCCAAACTTGTACTTAACAAGTCATTAGTCACATAACAGTGATGGAGTGTGCAACCTCAAAGATTACTAAAAGTGGTTTTGATTATTTTTCTTCTACATAATAGCAGTAGATCAGCAGTTTCCCCCCGTAGCATTAGTTTGTGATAAGTTGGAGAGTCATATCCCTTATCCTTCTTTAGTGCAAGAATTCTGGGCAAAGCAAAAACTAATTGACTGGCAAAGCCCAAAACAGGGGCTAGATTTAATTATTGTACCTATAAACTTAGAAAGTAGATAGAATAACATTTTGAATTAACTTGCATTTCCAGAAGGGTATAATATCTGAAACTCAAATGCCTGTCATTACATAATGGCTTCAACCTTCAATTATTTGCCAAAGAATGACAAACTATATGAGGAACAGATGAAAAATATGAATCAAAAGTCTGGGCATTCTACAAAATTCTGGACAGTTGAGAGATAAGGGAAGTGTAAAGCTGATTCCATCAAAGTGCCTGTTGTGGAATACATGCATACTGAATTTCATGGATTCACTATGGTAGCTTCAGACATGGAACAGAAGCAACTAGCTCAGAGAAATCATCAACCAAAAGTTTGTATGACCAGACTACAAGAGCACAAGAATATACTGGGGTGCCATTGATTATAACCCTGTTGTGTAGCTGACAGTGAAATGCTTGTTTGAGTGTGACATGTACTGGCCATAACATATGACAGTAGTGTGCATTTGAAATTACCTCTCAAAACTAGTCACCCTCTTCCATGCCTGTTTGGTGATGGTGGAGAAAATGAAGGTTTCATAATCTCTACACATCACATTATTTGATGACAGTGGTGGGACTCAAACCATATCCATTCATCCCATAATTTGGCAACAGTTTTCTGGGATTTAAGGCCTGTACCACAACTATCAGATATTTGGTGGCAGTGGCAGATTTCAGACGCCATCAATTTGTCACTTAAATGAATAACAGAAGATTAGGATTTAAAGCCCACATTCCTGTCTGCCACAGTAACAGGGATGTGAGCTACAAATGCTTATCTTATATATCCCTGGCTGTGTTCTACATGAACTACAGAGTGAACTGGCACCTCACCTGTGTGCCCTGTTCAATCACAGTCTCACCTCATGCTTTGTCCCTACCAAATGGCGCACTGTTACAGTCAGCCCTCTCCACAAAGGAGGAGCGACTACAGACCCTGGGAACTATCGCCCCATTAGCCTGATGAGTCTGATATGCAAAGCTATGGAACACATCATCATGGACCTAATAAACAAGGATACAGGGAATCTCCAAACGCTGGATCCCACACAATTTGGTTTTGTGAAGGGTAGATCATGCCTGCTCAACTTAGTTGACTTCTTTGAGTTAGTCACCAGAGCTGTGGATGAAGGCAAGATGATTCATACAGCCTACCTTGATCTGGCCAAGACCTTTGATACCATTCCCCACTCTGGAATCATAGAAAAACTCAATAAGCTAGACATCAACCTCTATATCACTAGGTGGGTTGCAAACTGGCTCACAGACAGAACCCACAGTGTGAAGGTAGCTGACTTCAAGTCAGACTGCGACTAGTCACGAGTGGAGTCCCACAGGGTTCGGTCCTGGGTCCTCTCCTGTTTGGTATCTACTTCTCTGAAGTCCAGGCCAACATGAAGGGACTCTGGCTGACACAGTTTGCAGACGATTGCAAGTTGGGAGCTATTATTAACTGCCCAAGTGATGTTGACATCCTACCGAATGGCCTCACTGAGACCAATGACTGGTGTCAGAACCATGGCCTTAAGCTCAATGCTGAAAAATGTGTCGTTCATCCCCTTTGGGAAAAACCTGGTTCCCATAAATTACCACATTGATGGTAGTCCACTGAACACAGAAAGCATTATAAGGGATCTGGAAACACAGGTTGACAGCAACCTCTCTTTTGATCACCACATTGCCAATGTGGTCAGAAAGTCCTTCTATGTGGCACATCTCATTACTAAGGGTTTTGCATCCAGGAAGAAAGAGGTCATTGTCTCCCTCTACTCTTCCATCATTAGGCCAATCATCGAGTACAATGCCCCATTTGGCATGTACCTCACTAGACACCTGCAACAACTGGGGAGGCCGCAAAAATACCTCACAAAGAGGATCCTATACCTTAAACACTTGTCCTATATGGACAGACTCAAAAAACTCCATCTATGCTCTGTCTCATAGCACCTATTTAGAGGCGATCTCTGCTTGACTTACAAAGCCATGTCTGACCCATCTCTGTTAGAAATGCTACATCTAAAGAAATCCCAATCCCTCCACACCACATGCTCCAGAGACCTCGACCTCATTACCACAATCAACAGAACGTACTGGAGGGACAGGTTCATAAACCAGAGACTGCCCATGCTATGGAATAGACCTCCCATACATGTCAAGCAGAGCACCTCACTGACCCTCTTCAAGAGAAATCTTGATGAGTGGATGGGAAATAGAAAATTCACCCCGGGGATAACTCCAGTGGCTCTACTTGACAGAGGCACTGGGAACTAAGGTTGGGTGGCACAATGCCAGGTTAATCCTATGACTAGGCTTGTAAAGGCCCCAGGGCCATTAGCCTAGTACACACCTATGAACATAATATACTACACTAATGTTTCTGTAATTTTGTACCCCTGAATATGTTGGTTTGCATGATTTGAATGTAGACGTTTTGTGTTTATCTCTTTTCTTGATTTAATACATTTTACTGTGTGAAGCTTCCTTTGGCCTGGGTCTTCCCTGAAAATAGTCCTTTGACCAGTTCAGTTACACAGTTACCACACTAACCAAACAAACTTGCATCAAAACTTGGCTAGAAGTGATGGTACTTTCTTATTATGAAACACAATGAGCATATTGGGGTTAATTTTGGTCCTTGTTTGAGAACTGCATACAAAATATACTAATTCAAATAAAATGCACAGATTTAGAAGTAATTATTTTCACTGATTACAGACCAGATAGCTCTTATACAACCAATAATAGCCTTCAAAAACATACCATTCTAATCCACAAATAGGAGGTTAATGTTTGCAGCTTTTCTATCTGGAAAAGGAAAAAAATAAATAATAAAACAGACAGTTTAACAAAATCACTTTACAGAATATTAATGTTTAAGCACCTTAACATGCCAGACAATACTTTAGAACATTCAAATATAATAGTTTATTAAATTATTAAACACAAAAAACATACCCATCTGAAGTGATTGATACCTGCATGCCTAATACCTATAATATATTTTGCATATAGCATAATGCAGTTATGCTCTGCGGTATTTTCCTAAAATGTCATTATTTATGGCCTGCTCTTCCTAAAAAGTTAGAGTGTATCAAGAGATGTAAAAAGTCTTTGCTCTTTGCAAAGTGAATTTGAGGGCAGATTAATGTGGATATCCTTTGTAAATGATGATGTATTGCCTCTTTATTACTTACTCCAGTAGAGGTATCCTCCATTTGTAACATAACAAGTTGTGCTCACCTTGCAGCCAGCCTCATTACCAAGTCAGAAGACCCCTTTCCAGTAGTCAGTGGGCATTAGTATCATGTGAGTGAGGTAGAACCAAATCTGTTATGCTGCCTATATTTCATGGCTCTTATCTACCCCATCACCCTAGAACACAGTTATGGAATAATATTAAAATACATGTAAACAAATCTCCATTGGTGTAGAAAGATAAAGCCTGTGACTATATTTCATGCAGACTGAGATTAGTTAGTGATTTGGGCACCTGCTGAAGTTCACTGGGAAGAAGTGAGAAGTGACACAGCATTGCCAACTTGTGCCTTTTAAGAGCGAGGGGGTGGAGGCACATACCTCAGAGCTGCACTCCCATGGCAGAGTTCATGGTGAAGACTATCAGCTAGCTCCTAGGGAGCAGGGCAGTCTTGAGTGGTTTTGTCACTTGCAGAAGTGAGTGACATACCTTCACTGACACCCACTACCAGGAAAACCCAGGAGTTTGTTACTGAAAATGCATCATGAGGTTAGGGCTAAACTAAGGAAAAACAACATTGTGCCTGCTTAAATAGCAAATAGGTATACATAAAGTGTCAAGTATCTGAGAGCCAGGACTAGAGGAACTAAATAAATCCACACTTCGGTTATGTACTGCAGAACTCATGGCACTGGGTATCTATGTGCCACAGCACTTATGTCACTAAGTATCCATGTACCATAACACTCATGTCACTGAGTATTCATGTATCACACAGCAATGGGCACTGAGTATCCATGTACTTCAGCAATTGTGACACTGACTATCCATGTACCACAGCACTGGTGGCACTGAGTATCCATGTGCCATAGCACTTGTGTCACTAAGTATACATGTGCCACCGCAATGGTGGCACTGAGTATCCATGTATCACAGAACTCATGGCACTGAGTATCCATATATCACAGCACTTGTGGCAGTGAGTATCTATGTGCCACAGCACTCATGGCACTGAGTTTAATCTAACACACCACTCACAGTACTTTAGTTAACAATGAAGCCTGAACAGAGCCAGTGGTGGGAGATATTTGTATCTTATATTGCGTGTTCACCTGTAATAAAATGGTGCACACCTTACCTGTAGCTGCCTACCACCTCACTGCACAGTCCGGTTTCTACCTGCTCCTTGACTTCTTCCTTTGTGAAAAACCTTTTTTTCTGGTGGTGCAGAAATCTGCTGATGGGTATTAAATGGGCTGAGATGACTAAATACTGAAGTTTTCAGCTCTTTTGCTCTCCATGCTTCATCAATACAGTATACCCCAGTGCTCCATGTCTATTGCAGGATCCACAAGCTACTCTTATCTACTTCTGCTCTATTACTGATTTTATGCTGGGGTCATTATGGACTATAAGGGAGTCCTGAGTGTGTGTGCTGTCTTCCTTCAGCTGGGTGGTTACCTTTGTGGACTACCCTTGTTACATTCCCCTCCCTGTGGTCATGATGTAACATCTGAGGAGCAGGCATACAATGGGAATATGAAGCTGTAGCATAGTGAGGGTGGGGTGAAGGGAAGATTGTCCCAGGTGCAAGTGTTAGGGGATATGATTGTGAGCTGTTTTCTGTGCCAAAACGCCAGTACAGAAAGGGGTTTAGCATTTCTTTCCATTTACTTGAAGAGCTGGAGGCAGTGGATTGGCTGCTGCACTCTGGGTAATGAATTACACAGTAAGCTGAAGACTTTTTTGCTGTTTGGTTTAGAGCTCTGTGGAGAATGTGGATTTGGTGAGTTTACAGTAATCCAAAGATTTTTTTTTCTATCTCTTCATCTGAAGAGCTGGGGGGGGGGGGTGAATGGCTGTTGCGGTGTAGGAAACCAATCAGCTCATTGCAGTAAACAGAAGTCCCTTTTTTTGCTCTTCATTTGAAAAGCAAAGGGGGTGGGGTGCAAGTTTGTGGGAATGGCACAGGGTGCTAGATGAGCCAGCTATGGGTCTGACATCTGGCATCTTGCCCCACCTCCACAGTAGCTCACCCATGTCTCCTTTCGATTCCCGTCTTTAGACCGTGCCTTCATGATGACATCTCCAGCATCCTCCAGTGATCATCATGGGGATGCCCACATGACTGTCTTCCCTCCCCTGTGATGGCATGCCCTGTCCGTCCCTGCCAGTTCCACAACTGCCCAAGATACAAATCAAACTTGGGTTGCATGTGTTGTAGTCAGGGGATTTATTCCTCTTTGTCTTGGTGCTAGATCAAGATTACTATATATAGTATGCAGCTATGGTGAAAGCACATAAAATACCCCCACACAACTATAGAGTTTGGAACACTCCTGTACGTATGAGAGCAATTAATACTGGTTCAGCAGCAGACAGGACCCTAGAAAGCTTTGTTGCAATAACTGTAAACTATAGATAAACAGATGAAATGAAGCATACATGGGAAGATATTAAACATAAGATAGCACAGGATAGAGCTGGGGGGCTGACAACTCTATGAAGATACTTTCATTAGCTGCTGTCTATCCAAACTAAAACTGCTAAAATCATTTTCAACACTAATGGAGTTTGCACTTTCCCAGTGTATTATGGGAGCATAGCCTTGGTGTGTGTGTGTGTGTGTGTGTGTGTGTGTGTGTGTGTGTGTGTGTGTGTCTATATATATATATATATATATATATATATATATATATATATATATATATATATATACATATATATATATATATATATATATATATATATATATGGATCTAGGATGTTTCATAACCACCGAACACACTTTAGAAAAAGCGCTTTCATTAAAGCGTTTTACTAAAAAAAAAAAAAAAACTACATTAACGTGCCCCCCGCACCCCCCCACTTTAATATTCTCCCTCCAAGATTGCACTACAGTGGGGAAAACGGAATTTTTCCTTATCCGCACCATAGTACGGCCTCGGCAACAGGAATATTTATGCGAAAGTGCTTCTTCGGTGAAAAGCACTTTCGCGTAAGTATGCCCGGCCGTTTGGGTTTTGGACATTTGCTCATTCAAGCAAACGTCCTAGACCTATATACATATATATATATATATATATATATATATATATATATATATATATATATATATATATATATTTATATCCTCACAGCAAGAGGTTGTTCGGTTTGATTCTCGGCCCTCTGTGTGGAGTCTGCATGTCCTCCCTGCATTTGTGTGGGTTTCCTCCCACATTCCTAGGTGTATGCGTGTGAGTGTGTGGTGCTCCCTCTGAGGAGGGTTGGGGCTTGGGCTAGCAACCTGATCCTGTAAAACCTGTACCTGCTATGGAAACAATGATATATATTCATTAGGAGAGCATGGGGGTTAAAATTAGGAAACATGGAATTTGCAAGGGGGCAAGCAACTGAAAAGGAACATACTTTTAGGTTCACTGAAAGTGATTTTATTTTGCAGAAATGTCAACCTCTAACCCTAGATGTTATGGTTGGCATAATGGTTAAGGTGTTTTCCTCACAGACATAAGGTACAGGGTTTGATTTTCACCTTTGAAAGGGAAATTTGCTAGGCTTAACATGGTCCACAAGGACATCTAGCCTAGGATTTACGAACTCACTGAATTCACCTTTCATGATTCTATGTGAATCCTCACAGCAGCGTATGGACTAGCTGCAACAGTTGTATGGAACTTGCAGACCATTGATCTTCTTATGTTACCATTGTCATAGATTTGCATGCATATTCCTATCTGTGATGATGGGGCAGAATCTGAATATGGACTGCAAGAGCAACATGAAAATGTAGTGATGGATCTGAGATAGAACACCTGATAAAAATGCCAGTAAAGGTGAAAGAACAGGAGCCATCAGTAAAAAAGTATAGTTATAAATAAGAACAAAAGCTGCCCTGTCAGTACCATTTATAACATAGCCCAGAAAAAGTCTGCATATTTCACTGAATTCCTGGTCATGTAATCATGTGTTTAGTGCAGCACCGTATGCACCTGCACTCGGTAGATGCAGGCACTTTGATTGTAGTTTTATGCCTAGCAAACCTAGGCAGGATGTGCTAAAAGTGTTGCCTCTGTAGTTAAGACCAAGTTTGGTTACTGTAAGCTATTACTATCTTTTAAAGAGCACCTCCAATAGTTAACTACTATACTACAGACATCTCTGGTACTCACTAATATATAATATTCTATACTCATAAGAACTTATCAGGGATAAGAAGCATTTAACAGCAAAACAAATACAGTGCAAATAAGTCTTGCATCCTTAAATTTTTACACTCTTATACCAAAATGGAAGGGAGGCACAGTGGCACAGTGGCACAGTGGACAGTGTTGTTACCTCACAGTAAGAGGTTCCCCAGTGTCTTCTGTGTGGAGTCTACATGTCCTCCCTGTGTTTGCATGGGTTTCATCTGGGTGCTCCCATTTCCTCCCACATTCCAAAGATATGCAGTAGGTGGATTGGATACTCAAAATTGGCCATAGGTGTGATTGTGCATCAAGTATGTGGTGTGGAAGAACTACTATGGCAGAGCGAGTCACCTGGTGTTGTAAATCTTGGCACTAGATTGATTGTCACTGTTGAAGTGACACCCCAAACCCATGTACAAAAATGGGAAAAAGGGGTTGTGGATGGATGGATGGACCAAAATGGAAGGTTAGCCAGCTCGTCTTCTGTCAGTTGTCAGCCTCAAAGCACTTGTATACTCAAGCAGTCCTGATGGTCACAGACAAGTAACTAATAATTAGCCCATCACAAACTATCGGTGAGAGACACAAATACTTAACTAAGATGGAGGTATCGCTCTCACAAAAATGCACAGTCTCTGAGCACCAAACACCTGTATAACACTCCACAGAACTGCATAGAAGATTATCATATGCTAAGGCTGTACAAAAATTATCGCCTAAATCTACAGAGTCAAACAAGACTAGATCTTACTGGAAATTACAGACCACAGCACATGATGCCACATCCATAAGTGAGAGTCACCATGATAAAACTCACCCCAAACCAAGTAGGCTTAAACCCGGTCCTGATAAAACAAAATAGTGGTGATTTGTGACTTCATAGGAAGACATACAGACTACTCTCAAAAGACTGGACAAAAACAGGGTGACAGTGAGTTGTCATTCAGCTGCCAAGATCTTCAACATCTCAAGGGCCCTCAAGACCCTGATGATAAGTATAACTATGACATACTGGTGATCTATGTGTGTAAATGCCTTGGCATACATAAACTGTAAGAAATAAGCAGACAGACATTTCTAAGTTCGCCATACTTGTCAGAAATACATGAATGACTCTGGTGTTGAGCAGGATCCTACTTTCACCAAGAACGATGCCAAGATACAGGGAAGAGATGATTGATTTCAACAGTTAGCTAAGTAAATTGTGTCATGAGGAGTACGTGTCAGCATGTGATGAACTGCAGCCCTACTTGCTTTGCCAAGGATAGCTTGCATCTATCATTCCAGGACTCCGCTTACTGTCTAAAGCCTTTGCTGTCCCCATAGTGTCTTCTTTAGGCAAAGTCCAACTAAAGGATCTTGCAACCTAAAAATATAATAAGTAATAATGGATAAAGCACTGGGCAATATCAATGTGAAGTCTTAACAAATTGCCTGACCTTGAAGTCCTCCTGCATTTGGGGCACATTCATATGCATATTGTTACTGAAATCTGGTTTAAAAGTGCAGAAATCACTCCTAGATACCATTTTTTTTCTGTCTACCACACCTTTAGACCTGATGGGAACTGTGATGGAATATCCATATTTGTTAAAGACTGTATTACCTCAAGGCAGATTCCCAGACACCCACAAACTGAACTTATTGAGATTCAACTCATAGCATGTTACACAGTTACAGGACCCCATTGGTGACCCCCCCCCAAAGAAAAACATACCCAATTCTTAAATATAATACATGAACTTCATATACACAAAAACTACAATATCTGGGGAGACTTTAACTATCTGTCAACACACTAAGAGACTTATACGTCAGATGTAGAGTGTGACCCAAAATTCTTCGATTAAATAAACAAGAATTCCATGGATCAAGTAGTCAGAGCCCATTAGAGGACAGTGTTCCTAACCTTGCCCTGACAAATCTAGCATCTTTATGCACCATCCCACTGCTCTACCCTTCTGCTGTCAAGTCTGACCAAAAATTGGTAACCTCTTTCAAAATCCCTGAACTAGCAAATGCAAATTTCACAGTCTGCAGATTCTTCAATTTCTTCAAATGTGCAAATTTCCTACAATTCTGTGATGAAGTTTCTAAATTCAAGTATGACTATAACCCACAAAATGTAGGCACCACTAGTAGTTATGCAGGTCAATTTTATGCTTGCTTAGAAAATGGAATAAATCTGCCAGCCCCTCCCAAATTTAAACAAAAAGGGAAGGATATGAAAACATGCCTGATGGTCCACATGCATAAATAAAAGGAAACGGTTCACTAGAATATATAGCAAAACTAAATACAGGCAAATAACATCAAAAAGTTATCCAAGGTACTGAAAAATACAATCAGGAAACAAAGGCTTTCCATGAGCTTAGACTGGCATCAGAAACTAAGCATAATTACAAATCCTTCTTTACATATGTCAGGAAGTTACAAAATAACTCAACACTGCTCTGAACGTATTCATAATGATGCTAAATGTTCTCATTAAATGAATGTCACATATATATTAGGAAAGAAAGTCAGTGCAATTTTTACCCCAGAGACATTTACACAAAACCCACATATACCTAATGATCTCAAACCCCCTATCATCACAGAAGAACACTTGCTACAAATACTCTCCAAATCAAAACAAAACAAACAAACAAAAAACATCCTCTACTGTACCTAATAACATACCAGCCTACCTGCTAAAAAGAACTAAACATTCACTGGTGGACCTGCTCCTACAACTGTTCAACCTGAGCTTATCCATTGCCTTTGACCCTAAGGTTTGGCACACACCAGGTGTAATGCCACTCCAAAAGGGTGGTCCTGTCATGGACATTGACAATTATAGACCTATCTGCCTGACAAATCTCATCTGCAAGGCCATAGTAAGGGTCATAAAAGACCCAATAAATTATTATATAAAAAAATCTTATAAGATTTGACCCCCAACAGTCTGGTTTTGTTAAGAGTAAAGCCTGTATAATGAATTTGATGATTTTTTTTTGAGAGGGTGATGTAAGCTGTGGACAGTGGTCATGCTGTCCATACAGCATACCTTGACCTTGCAAAGGCATTTGCTATCATGCCACATGCCAACATTATCAGCAATCTAAATGCATTCCAAATTGATCCCTTTATAGTTAGATGGATAGCTAGCTGGCTAAGGGGCATCATATGCAGTGAGGGTGGCAGGCTCGTCCTCAATGAGCATGAAGTTAACCAGTAGGGTACCACAGGGATCCATGCTGGCATCACTGCTATTTTGCATTAACTTGTCTGTTCTCCAAATCAGAATAGGGAACTCTGGTTAACCAAGTCTGCAGATGACTGTAAATTGGATGTTATACCTAAATCCCCTTTTGAAATGCAGGTGCTACAAAGTTAAATTGCACGTTAATAGCCGGTGCTCTGAACATGGACTAGAGATAAATGTTAAAAAATGCAATATTATTGGATTTGGTAGACAAACTTTCCATGTAGCTTATAGGATAGAGATCATCCCATTCAGAAACAAAGATGTTGTAAGTTACCTTGGAAGAGGGACAGATCACTCCCTCACCTTTGATTATCATGTTACAACAGGGCTCAGGAAATCCTTCAGCTGATCACAAAGGCTACTTCCTCTAGATCCAAAGAAATCGTTACGTGTCTGTATTCAAGACTGGTCAGACACAACATGGGTTTAAAGAACCTGTAGTATCAAGGGTGGCTGGATGTCTTCTTCCTGTATTCAGTGTCCTATATACTCTTTTATGGGTGATCTGTGCCTTGTTTTCTGGGCAATTAAGGATCTGACAGTATCAAGACCTCTTATTTCTCCTCAAATCAAACAGTTCAGCAAATACTTGAACCACAGATCTGAACTTGCATCAGAAAATGAACAAATGACAGTGGAGAGATGTGACACATTACCTTCCTTTGTGCCAATGGCCACATGGCCAAGATGCCTTATACATTCTATTATACTATGAATCCATGAAATGTTATCTTGATTATATAGTTTCACCAACTTAAGTTGCACTTAGCTGAGATTAAATTACATGCTCTCACCCAAAAGAATATACCAGCAAATAACATATAAATAAACAAATGAATAAATGAATAACGTGAAAGCTGAGAAGAATACGTATGCCACTGTATTTATCTTCAGAACTTTGATTCAGGATTTTGGACACACTGTTTTAATTAAGCTGTCTAGTTGTACCTTATCTGAAAACTGTTCTTCCGTACAAAAATATGTGTCTTACACTTGAAAAAAAAAAACAAAATCAGAAAAAAAATACTTTCTTAGCATCACGCCAGTCATAGTTTGAAATGTAAAATCAAGCTGTGCAAAAAAATATGTGGGCTTGATTTTCTTTGTGAACTGATCACCACACTTTTTTGTACTGCATTCATAATGTAAATCCAGAAAGAAAGAAAATTGTGGGCATGGCAGCAATCTGAGCAATCTGTACTACTGCATAAACATTGATGACTACCTCAATGCTTGAAACACAACAAACCAGAAAAAAAAAAAAAAAAAAATACCAAGCAATCAAAAATAAAAAGGAAACAGTTTATTTTTCTGATTACTAAACCTAAACCCTAGCAATATCCCCAGACCAACTACTTCAAAATATTGATAATGCTAGGGAAAGAGGTTTTGTAAATTAACATGTAGTGTTAGAATTAGGGACAAAGTTAGCGTTAGCACACATGAGAAAAGTGGTCAGGGGGCTTCACCCCCTTTCCTCACCTTACTCATGTGCTAATTCTAACCCTACATATTAAGTTATGGATTAGGTTCATAGATTAGTACTAGACTAATTGCTCTTGCAAGCCATTTTAAGCCTAGCCAAGTATCCCTTGTGAGGCTCAAACCCTGCACCTTGTGTTTTTAAGACAAACACCTTAATCATTAGGCCACCCTCCCAACCCCTTTTTCTTTCGCTAACAGTACTGCTGCTCAAGACACACACACACACACACACACACACACACACACACACACACACACACACACACACACACACACGCACATGCAAGCACACACACCCACACACGTGCGCATAATCGAAGACAAACACTAATACACCCAGCCCCCAAATAAGCAATCTCACAATCTTGCACTAATAAACCAAAAGCACTACATCTTCATATACTCTCCACAATTACCTTGTCCCCTATTGGTCCTTTGTAATTAAGTGATAAAAGAGTTCCCTTTACTACTCTAGCATGTCCAAAGGTCAGTTAAGGGTTTCCTCTCCAGTCCAGCTAGTGAATCTGGGAATCCTGAGGCAATGTTACAACTGCCTCATGTACATGGACAACCCTCTCCTCCTCCAAACAGGTTCAAACATATGTGAGAGATGCAACCATATAGCCAAACTGGAGGCTGAGCTCTCTCACCTCAGAACTGGTGTAACCAGTCAGGAGGAGAAGGTAATCTCACACAACACTAATCCAGTCTCACATAGTCCTACCACAACAGCAAACCAAACACATAAACACACAAAAACATACTCGGAGGCTCTAATTAAAAATCTACCTAAGCAACAGAGACCTCCAAAGCAGACATCCAAGCAAACGCTACCCCACAGCAAAACATGTGCAACACATAGCTCACAAAGTCAGTGTGCCAAACAGTCACAGCCCTTAAGGCTGAATAACACACCTGATACACTTGTAATAGGTGATTCTATAGTCAGACACACTGACGTCCCGCTCACCAGGCTGAACAAGGAGAAGGTCACAGTGAGCTGCCTGTCAGGTGCTAGGATCCGCCACATAACGCAAGTACTCAGGTCACTCCAAAGCAAGTACAAATATGACTCTGTCATAGTACATGCTGGTGTGAATGACCTGAGATGTACCTCCCTCGACTACATGAAAAGAGACATAGAGGAGCTCTCTGATCATGTAGCCCAGGCCGGTATGACCCTGACCTTGAGCAGCATCTTACCCTCACCTAGAATGATGCCACAGTATAAAGACAAAATGATCGATTTTAACAATTGGCTAAAATTTTGGTGTCATTCAAAGGGGTTCCAGTGCCTGTCAGCCTGGGATGACATGCTCGACAAGCCACGTTGCTTCACTAGGGATGGCTTGTACCTGTCACCCCTGGGCTTTCGGATACTGGCAAAGGCTCTTGCCACCCCCATAGTGCCTTTTTTAGGCAAGGCTCAAAAGACAAACCCACCTCCATAGAAAACACAAAGAACAAGAAACTAAGGGTAATGCTGCTAAACGCCAGAAGTCTAAACCTCAAAATGCACGCACTCAAAGCTCTCCACAGTATGGAGAACATTGATATCTGCGCAGTGACAGAAACCTGGTTCAAGGCTCCAGAGAGCACCCCAGCACTACCAGGTTATACCTCATATCATGCTTTTCGGCCCCAAAACTTGGACCGAACCACAAAAGGAGGTGGAGTATCCATATTTATCAAGGATACCCACACCTCCAGGTTAGTGACATTGCACGAAGCATCAGAAACCATCCATGTGCAACTAACAGTGGGCAAAACTGCCTTTCAGTTTATAGCATGCTACAGACCACCATCTCAAAATCAGGAATCCCACTCAGCTTTCCTGAAAACATTGGAGAACATGAAGATCTCTCCAAACACCATTATATTGGGTGACTTCAACTACCCAAACATAGACTGGGAGCATTATTCAAGCCCCAACACCCTAGCCCAAAGGTTTCTGGAATTTATAAACTCAAATGCCATGAAACAACTAGTCACAACTCCCACAAGAGGGGAAAACGTACTTGACCTGATCATCACCAACATGGGGACCCTATGCTCCACACCAGAAGTATACCCCTCATTGGTAAGATCAGACCATAAATTAATTTCACTGGATATCCAAAACCCGACCCTACCCCCAGCCCAGAAAACCACAGTGAAAAACTTCTCAAAAGCGAACTTCACACTTCTCAAAACTGAGGTGGAATCCTTCAAGGCTCCCGGGCCAGTGGAAACTACAGCCCAAACCACAGAATCCTATATAAACACATTCTATGGACACCTCCAGGAATGCATGGATCATGCTATCCCAAACAAAACCAAGACCCAATCGTCCAAAGGCAGGTGTCCAGTCTGGTGGACCCCAGCCATAAATAAGTTGTACAACAGAAGGAGGAAGCTACTACATGATAGAGCAAATTCCCTAAAAGGGAAGGCATCTCTGATCAGTACTAGCAAAAAATTATGATCCCTCATAAAATCCTCCAAGGCCAGCTTCGAGAGAAAAATTGCACAGGACACTAAAGACAATCACAAGGCTTTCTTTAGCTATGTTAGGAACCTGGGATGCAACTCCCAGATATGCTCAGAGTTGATTCTAAACGACAAAAAATACACTGAACCCACAGACATTGCCAACATCCTGGCAGACAGGTTCAGTGCAAACTTCTCCCCCCTTTCCCCCCCAAAAGAGCAAATATCTATCCCAGCAGAGTGCAGCCTCCATAACATCTCAGATGCTCAGGTGAAAGCCGCCCTCTCCAAAGCAAAAAACACTGCTTCAATGGGACCAGACGGTGTCCCGGGTTGCGTCCTACATGAACTCCAAGAAGAACTAAACCCTCACGTAAAACTGCTGTACAATCTCAGCCTCACTAATATGTACCCAAAGAATGGTGTACAGCAACAGTGGTCCCACTCCACAAAGGTGGTGCCTCAACGGACCCTGGTAACTATCGCCCCATAAGCCTAACTAGCCTTATCTGCAAGGCCATGGAGCGGATCATCATGGAACTCATAAACAACGACATTGGGGACCTACAGACACTGGATCCTACCCAATTCGGCTTTGTCAAGGGCAGATCCTGCCTCTTGAACCTGGTCAACTTTTTCGAAACAGTCACCAAGGCCATAGATGAAGGGAAGGTAGTCCACACAGCCTATCTGGACCTCGCAAAGGCATTTGACACAATACCCCACTCGGGCATCATAGATAAGCTATCCAACTTAAATATAAACCCCTATGTCACAAGATGGGTTGCTAACTGGCTCAAAGACAGAACCCACAGAGTCAGAATTGCCAGAGCCATGTCAGACTCAAAACCAGTTACAAGTGGTGACCCACAAGGCTCTGCCCTGGGACATCTCTTGTTCGGCATATACTTCTCCGAGGTACAGGTCAACATGGGAGGACTATGGCTGACCAAGTTCGCAGATGACTGCAAACTGGGTGCCATAATTGACTCTCCAGCTGACATGAACATCCTCCAAAAAGGTCTCACAGAGATGGATAACTGGTGCCAGAGCCATGGCCTAAAGCTAAATGCCAAAAAGTGTATAGTCATACCCTTTGGCAAAAACAAAGTGCCCACAAATTACCACATAGGTGGTAACCCATTAAGTACGGAAGAAGTAATTAAGGACCTTGGAACCCAAGTTGATAGCAATCTCTCCTTTGACAACCACATTGCCAAAGTGGTTAGAAAGACCTTCTACATAGCCCACCTTATCACAAAAGGATTCACATCTAGATCAAGTGAGGTAATAGTGCCCCTTTATTCATCCCTCATCAGGCCCATCATAGAATACAATGCCCCTTTTGGGATGTACCTTACCTGACACCTGCAGCAACTAGAAAGAGCCCAAAAGTACCTCACAAAGTGGATCAAGGGACTCAAACAGATCCCATATGCTGCCCGGTTAAAAAAACTCCAGCTCTACTCAGTTGCATACCACCTACTTCGAGGCGATCTATGCCTGACATACAAAGCTATGTCCAACCCAGAATTAATGGACATGCTCCACCTCAGAAAATCTAAATCCCTTAGAACCACGCGCTCGAGGGACTTGAACCTCAGCACAGAAATAAATAGAACATGCTGGAGGGACAGATTCATAACCCAGAGGCTCCCTTCGCTCTGGAATGGAATCCCAGTCCATGTTAGGCAGAGCACCTCATTGACTCTCTTCAAGAGGAATCTTGATGAGTGGATGGGAGATTGTAGGTTTACCCCGGGGATTACTTCTGTGTCACTACTAGACAGAGGCACAGTAAACTAACCTTAAAAAGGGCACAGCAAACTCAAATCAAAGGGTGGCAAAAGCCAAACACACTCGGGCTAGGCTTATAAATGCCCCAGGGCAGATAGCCTAGTATGAACCTATGAACCTATGAACTCTAAACGTAAATGCAGACACACACACAAACTTAGATTCATATATAATTACTAGGCAGGCAGTCCAGAAGACCATTAAGGAGCCTAGCTCAAATTCCCAATTGCTCCAAAGCACTGTCTAGCTAAGTGATTTGCTCAAGGTCACACGGTAGGGAAATAAAGACTGATGGAATAAAAGTCTGTACCACAGAAAGTAGCTTGTTAACAGCTCATAGCCTTAGTCCTCTATGCCATTTGTCAGACACACACACACACACACACACACACACACACACACACACACACACACACACACACACACACACACACACTTTCACACATACACACCATTAAATCTTTCCCCAAACTTAACCCTTTTACTAACCCTACAACACATATACTCACACACAACCCCACCCCACCCCTGCAAACACAAAAGATCAAAGTTAATTATGTGTTTCGACTTCCATGGACTCAGCAGTAAGTGCATTCAATATAGCTGCCTAGTCAAACTCACTTTCAAAGAGTACAGACACCCATATACCCACATACGTGTGCACATATATAAATGACATATAGCTTGGAACTCAAAACGGAACATGAAACACTGAGCACAGCTGTTCAAATGTGAAATAGTCAAAATAAGAAAAAATACAGTGCAAACTATTTTTTTGTAGGAGTGCAATCCTCCCTGCTCTCTCCACACACCCTTGCAACTTAATTATACCACCTACAGTGGAAAAGGGCGCATTTTCCAATCCTTGCAATTCCACCATCTTGCTCAGTAAATGCCAGTACAAATTTAAATCAAACACTCGAGCTCTGAAGAGGTCATGTGCTTGAATTATCAGCTGCAGTGTCAGAAAATGAGCTTCAAATGTTACAGAGAAGAAGCAAACATTGAACAACAAGAAAACTACATTTTTCTCTTAAATGTTTACCATTTCAATGTGGAAAGAGTAACGTTAAAGAGTGAGAGGAGGAGTAGCTAGTACTGGGACATTATAACATGGAATTCTGTCTGAGAGAGAGAGGGGGGATCTGAAGCAATATTAGCTAGAATAATAGAGTCATTACCAAATGAAGCTAGAAGGGCTATAGTAAAGTCAGAAGCAATGAGTGGGAAATGGTGACTGTGTGGGGGTAAGGAGGTAATGACTGGGGGTAGTGTGTAAAGTAAAGATCAGAAATGTAAAGAAGCGGGAAGAAAGGGGACAGAAAAGTAATTGAATAATCATCAGCTTTTAGTGATGTGTTTATGTTCGGTGAGTGATAGCAGAATGTAGGAGTGATTTTTCTCCAAAGGTATCAAAGCAGAGCTTTGTTTGAGGTACTTTATGAGTTATTCCCTGAAGTTTTGATTAGGTTCAGCCTTGCAGGAGCAAGTTTGACAAATGAGTATTCAGCCTTTGTCTACATAGATGAGTATCTCTGGAATTTTATAGAGAATAGGATGTGCTTCTGAAAAGAAGCAGGATTTTTTTTTTTTTGGGGGGGGGGGGTCAATGGTTGTCATTGATTAATTTAAAAGTGACTGTGTTAAGGAGAGGAGAGACAGCCTGGCCTTGACTGGAAGTCAATTGGATTTTGAGAAACTGAGGCAGTGATGTTCATTATTAGAGCTGAGGTGAAAATGTCTGAGGATTTTATTTTGAGTATCTTGTAGTATGTCCATATTGCAATTGGAAGGAGTAGTTATGGTGGGAAGGCCATATTCTAGTCATGGTAGTGGTACATTCAGGCAATAGCTTATCAGGCATCTAATATGAGAAGGTGAGATATTCTGCATGCTTCTCTGAGTTGGTTGAAGATTTTGCTGATTTGATCCATGATGTGAGGCAGGAAAAAGAGGGTTGGGTCAAGGGTTATCTTCAAGTATTTTGGTGATGTGAATACTGGCAAAGGGAGACCCTGTGGGCTAGTTCCATGCAGTGTGGAATGTTAGCAAGTCTTTTACTTGTGCCAAGTAACATAATGGTGTTTATTTTTCATGTTTAATGTTAACTACTAGCACATAACCAATTACAGAGACCTTTAAAAGTCTGTTTCTTGAGTGTTTTGAAGCTCACTGTTGATTGCCCTAGAAATTTCAATATCATTGGTGTATAATAGGCAGTTAATAAATATAAATTCTAGAGACGGTCATGAATCTTGTGAAACACCTGATATAGTGATTTCTGATAGTTTATGGGCTTGGCTAGTACAAAGGGAAAACTGTCTGTTATGCAGTAGGCTGGTGAACCAGAGGCAGATGTCATATAACTGACATTTTTATAAGTTCTTCAATGAGTATGTCATGGTTAATACATTTGAAGGCTTTCTTAAGATCTCCAGATATGCCACCCATAAGCCTTTCATTCATACCTCTCAACTTCTTAGCACAAGAAAATCTGGACAAAGCCTAAAACAATGGGGGGGGGGGGGCAAAAGCTTGGTGTTACTGTATTGATGGTATGTAATACAATTATGTGATTCAGGTGTAACAGCATGGACTGAGGTGCTACAGCTATGAACAGGGCTAATGTTTTCAAAGATTCATTTCAAACAACTACAGCAATAAGCCAAGGCAGCAAAACTGCATAAAATATAAGGGCTATACATAAAACAAATAGACACCAATTTGGGTGTCATTGAAATTATAATGGCTCAACAAATCAATGTGTATAATGAAGTAGGTATTTAAAAAGTCTTTTGGCTTTTCCTGGTTAGGGGTCGCCACAACAGAACTCTGGTCTGCTAATGACTGGCAGTGGAATTTTACGGTGCCGAGTTGCCAGCCCGACACCCAACCTTCAAAGAAGGCACACCCTTTCACGTATGCACCTACCTGGATGTCTTTAATGTCATTCGACCATGGGGAGGACATGCAGACTCCACACAGAAGGCGCTCCATCCGAGAATTGAACGGGAGAACCTTTTGCTGTGAGGCAACAATGCAAACCGCTGCACCAACGCGGCAGTTGTTATAATGCAGTAGGTATTTACTTGTTGTATACCAGTCCCTATAGAAAGAAAGGTTCAATACTTTTCTTGTGCTAGAAGCTATATTCAGATGTGATTAAGTAAGGCAATCACTTTTGCCTAAAGCAAATTCAGAATGGGAGGGGGATATAACAGTAGTAAATAACCACAGAGCCTGTGGAAATAACAAAAGGTCAGATTAACACTTGCCTGTATGTGGACGGAATGCACCAAGTCTTAGTAGCAGATGATTAAATGTGTATAAGTACTGTACAAAACAGAGCAATACATTTAGCAAACCAGCATAAACTCTACAGATGCTTTGCTAGTCCAAAATAACTAGTTAGCAGATGCATACAAGTAGCAACCGGTGTACCGTGACACTGACTGAAACCTGCAAAGAGAATTTAAATGAAGATTGTGCTCTCAGCACCTGTTTACCTAGTCCACAAAAACTGTCAAGCAGTACCGTTGGAAACCTAGGAAAACAAAAAAAGCTTTACAAATACATGCAATTTTCCTAAGGTATAGCTATTTATTACATATATAACAAAACCTTCAGTAACAGTACAGCAAAGCAACAGTTTAAGCTTAATATAGTGAATAAATAAAAAAGTGCAGATACCTGGGATTTGCTGCTTGCCAGTGCTGTAGCTGACTGACATACTTTCTACAAGACTACAGGAAAGGCTGTCTCCAGTGATCCTCCCTGAATAAGTATATCTTTGACATTGTCCCTGTAATCTGCTTCCTCTTTTGCCTTGTCCTTCTTTACTTCCTATTTAGGATGACCCATTCACATTTCCCTAAAATTCGGTTATGTGTTATGCTTGTCTTATCTGGCTACCAGTGAGAAAAGCCCCAGCTAATGTAATCTCTTATTTTTTTCATCCTACACACCCTTCTGGTGATTTTACTCTGGGCTTCTTTTTCCTCTGCTTATATGGCCTCCAGAACAGCATCTAATCGTCAGGTTGTGGTTGTAACAGGGCCATGAACAGCATTGTTGCCAGTGTTTTGATTCTGTAGACTGTCACCCATAGGATACACCTCTAGCATTCATAGTATTCCATTCCATGTATAAGTATGATAAACACCCCCCCCAGATTATTTTCCTGCTCTTTCACCATCAGTGATGTCTGCTACTCTAGATGATATTTTATGCTGAATTTATTTTGTCCCAAGTAATGCACTTTACATTTGTGTGTGTACTGAACTTCAAATTCCACCTTGTTTGCGAACTTGGACAGTATTTCCTAATCCCCCTTTAGACTTCTCATGTTCTCAATGGCTGCACCTATCCGTTTATTACCCATGAAGTGGACTGATCCTGTTTTATGCTCCCAAACACGTCTGAAATGAACATAATGAAGAGAACTGGATCCAATGCCAGCTTCTATGACATTTTGTTAATTATATCCCTTATTCATGATGATGCACCTCGCACCTTAACATTCTATGCCCTTCCTTCTGTACCCCCCAACCACAGCATAGGTCAGTTCTTCAGTCTTGGTTCTACTCTTAAACCTTGAAGCTTCCTTAGTAGCTGCCTATGCTGGACCAAGTCAAGAACCTTGCTACATTCCAGGAAGAGCATGTCTGTTGTAAAATTCTGTAACTCAGTTATAAGACTTGATTTGAATCAGCTTACAGCTCATTCTAAGCATTATTATTAAAGTTGTTGTGTCTTTTGGCTTTTCCCGGTTAGGGGTCACCACAGCGGAACTCCGGTCTGCTAATGGCTAGCAGTAGATTTTTACGTGCTGAGTTGCCGGCCCTGACGCACAACCTTCAACGAAGGTATGCCCATTCATGCATGTCTCCACAAAGAAGACACTCTAGCTGAGAATCGAACAGGACAACGTCTTACTGTGAGGTGACAATGCTACCGCAACACCACCACCGCAGTCTAAGCATTATTATTAAAGTATAGGCCTTAATTAAGGGCAACTTGGAGACATAACTACACTGAAATACATTTTTCCTAAAGTTCACACACACTGATGTGATGTTCTGTGATTATGAAATAGCCTTATTCATTATTTACATGTGAAATTTGTTTATATAAATGATACATTAACACTAGGTATCATAACCAAACTGCCACAGACACAAATTTCCTAACGTTCACACACTGATGTAATGTTTTATGATTATGAAATAGCCTTATTCATTATCTTTAAATTTCTAGTCTCCCACCAGGACACAAGTGCTCTTCAGCAATTACATTCTGCTAGCCGAGCACACTCGAACAAATCTGCAGTCTGTGGCTACCACTCCATCTATACAGTGTAAGAAGGAATCAGTATTGCAAACTAAACAAGGATATACATTTTGAGCCTCAAGAGCAGGAGCACACTCGAGCAAATCTGCAGTCTGCGGCTACCACTCCATCTATACAGTGTAAGAAGGAATCAGTATTGCAAACTAAACAAGGATATACATTTTGAGCCTCAAGAGCAGGAGCACACTTGAGCAAATCTGCAGTCTGCGGCTACCACTCCATCTATACAGTGTAAGAAGGAATCAGTATTGCAAACTAAACAAGGATATACATTTTGAGCCTCAAGAGCAGGAGCACACTCGAGCAAATCTGCAGTCTGCAGCTACCACTCCATCTATGCAGTGTAAGAAGGAATCAGTATAGCAAACTAAACAAGGATATACATTTTGAGCCGCAAGAGCAGGAGCACACTCGAGCAAATCTGCAGTCTGCGGCTACAACTCCATCTATACAGTGTAAGAAGAAATCAGTATTGCAAACTAAACAAGGATATACATTTTGAGCCTCAAGAGCAGGGTCAGTCCACCCAGGCATTCTACTTGTATGTTTTATGAGAGTGAAGCTATTACATTAGCAGTATTTCTTAGTAGTTCTCAGCTTGCTAATAAAACTGACTGTTGTAGCCTTGTGTCCCCCCCCCCGATAGTACAGTAATTCTAACTGTCCAATAGACAGTATAGATTTAATTCACATCCCTGTGACTAAATTAAATTAACCATCAAGCAGCCCTCTCAGTTCTTTCTGCCTTAGTTTGTATCACTTGGAGGATCACCTGTTTATTTGCATCTCTATCATTGCTAATGTATCTCCCTACACTAATCTGTGCACAAACTGGTTACTAATCAGCAGGTCAATGTAAAGACACACTCCCAACCTTAATAAACTTTGCTGTCTCTTCTCTCCTTCACTTTACAGGTAGTTTGAATTATTACTTACCCTCTCTGAGGCCTTCACTGATTTCCACTGATTGCCTCTCTGGTTTCTTTGCATTCCACCTGGTTTACACCCCTTGTGCTATCTCCCTCCCCCAATACAAAGTCTATATTAGAATCCTGCTGATCATGGAACCATCTTAAAATTTCTTGTCTCCCACCAGGACACAAGTGCTCTTCAGCAATTACATTCTGCTAGCCGGTAAGCCATTAGACCTCAGGAATTTGTTTTAAAAGTGTTCAGATTTGTAAAATAATACTTACTTTTTTCTCTTGCCTTGATTGGCTCTGGCTCTGCCCCACTCCGTTTGCCCTCGCTAACGCTCGGGCTCTCTCCGCTCCCCTGCCTGCCCCCTATTCCCTCCCGCCCCCACTACCTCTACATTTATAGTAATCATAGCCACACCCACAGCTCACCCTCACATCACCTCCACCAATCACAGTTCCTCAAGTCATATCACATTAAACCACACCAACTTGCTCCACACAAAATACTCCCAATCACTCTCATTCCCACCAGGCATTTTTTGCATCACCCACACTACTTCCCCATCCACATATAGTGCAACCCTATAATTCCTATTCAGACCCCCCCACCTAGAAACAACATAAACTTTATAACCATGACTATCATACAACTAAATCTAGTCTGTCTTCTCATAATTCTTTACAACACCACAAGTTATCACTCTAGCAATATCCCTAAACTTAGTAGCACAACACTGCATTATGCACTCTCATACACAGACACCACACATTATAATAATATCTGCCCACACTTATTCAAGAACTACATAACGGACCATTTCAGAACTAAACACATATGCTCTCATTCCTACTCCAAAAAAACACAATACTTTCTCACACTCCTCACCAAACTCCAACATCTGTATAACCATTTTAACTCCAGGCTCACCATAAGTGGGGATATCCACCCCAACCCAGGCCCAAATCCATCCTGTCCAACACAAACTGCTCCAACACTAATGTCAGAACATAACACCCCACTTTCTTCATCCCTGGGCAAATCAACAACAGCAGCAAAACCAACCATCTTTTAATGCTAAATATTAATATTAGAAGTATCAAAAATAAAATACCTGAACTCCAGGCCACAATAGCACACTACTCCCCAGACATAGTTGCTTTAACAGAAACCTGGCTAAATAAAAACATAGCTAACTCAGAAGTTCTCCCTACTGGCTACAATATCATTAGACAAGACAGACCACTTCGTAAAGGGGGTGGAACTGCTTTACTCTACAAGTCCAACTTAACTGTCCATCAATTACCAAACTCCTACCCATCCCCCAATAATTGGGACATACTTATCTCACAACTTCAACTTCACCCTAAAAAGGTCATCACCACAATTGTGATCTATATTCCACCTGGTAATACACCTGCTAGCCTTGAAGACTTCTTATCCTGGTGTTCTTCCACATACTCACAAGAAACCCTTATTCTGGGGGACTTCAACCTAGATTGGTTCACCTGTATATCAGAACCACCAAGTAATCTAATAAATCTCCATGGCTACCAGCAGCTAGTCCAAATTCCAACTAGGTGTGATAAAAAATCTAAAAGGGAATCCATCCTTGACTGGGTCCTAACTAGCAACCCCACATTGTACCCTCACACAGGCAGTCTCCCAGACACCTTAAGTGACCACAACATAATATACTTTATACGTAGTAGAACAAGCATATGCAAAACCACTAACTATATATCCACTAGAAACACAAAATAATTCTCTCCTGAGGTCCTCAACACTTTACTGTGTAACTGTGACTGGACCCCCCTAAAAACCCTCCCACTTGACCAGGCTGTAGCATATTTCAACAAAACATTTCTACAACACCTAGACATTGTCGCTCCATTGCGCAAAATCAAGGTTAGAGCCTCTACAATCCCCTGGCTCAGTAAAGAAACCAAACAAATCCTCAAGTCCAGAGACACTGCCTGGCGTTACTATCAAAAAAACAAAGAAACACAAAGCCTAACTAAGTACCAAGAACTGCGCAACTGCAAAAAATGCATTAAGCTGGACAAAAATCCTACTACACAACATTACAAACTAAATACCAACACAACCCGCAAAAATTTTGGAAAAATGTAAACCAGCTACTAAAATCCACCCAAAAGGCTACCCGCAAACCAACCACCCCTGACACTAAAGTTCCCATCGAAACACAATTCAACTCCCACTTTGTGAACTCAATTCTATCCTTAGTATCATAGGACAGTTCCTTCCTCACTATCCCCCAACACAAATAACACTAATACAAGCTTTACCCTCAAAACAGTTTCCACCACTTCAATCAAAAGCATGCTCTTCAAACTAAAAACCTCATCAACAGCAGCCAACCTACTCCCCAGCTATTTCTTGAAACTCACAGCAGATGCTATTGCTATCCCAGTCTCCACTCTCATAAACAGATCAATTGTTGAAAACTATGTGCCCAAACTCTGGAAAATATCCTATGTTACACCCATACATAAAGGCGGGACCTCCACTGAACTTAATAACTACAGACCCATTGCTTTACTCTCCCCCCTAGCCAAAATCCTAGAAAAATGCATCCATACCCAGATGCTAAACTATCTCCTAGACTGCAACATCCTGTCACCTACTCAGCATAGTTTCAGACCTGCCCATAGTACCACTACAGCTCTCCTCTGCTTCACAGACACAGTAAACCGTCTCAAAAATGAAGGCCTGCAAGTGTCAGCTCTTTTTTTAGATATGTCCAAAGCATTTGACACAGTCTCACACTAAATCCTGCTAAACAAACTAAACCAATATCATCTATCTAATTCCACTCTTACCTGGTTCCAAAGCTACTTAACTGACAGGTACCAAGCTGTGAAATGGGAAAATTCTCTCTCATCAGCTGCCCATAACTATAGGAGTCCCACAGGGTTCTATCTTAGGACCACTACTATTCACAGTCTTCACAAATAACCTCCACACCTCCACACAGCATGCATCTATAATTCAGTATGCAGATGACACTACCTTAATCTGTGCTGCACAAAACATTCCCACCCTCCTGCAAACAACTCAACTAGCATTCTCTGACGTTGAAAACTACCTTACCAAAGCCCAACTTATCCTCAATCCAAAGAAAACTCAGCTTATGATTATAACCAGTTCTAACAAAAACACTAACAGTCAATTCACTATCTACTCCACAAATGCTACTCCAATTGCTCCAGTGGCACAGGCTAAGCTATTGGGAATAACCATAGACTCCCACCTAAAATTTGATAGCCATCTGAACTTAACTATTAAGAAAGTACATGCCAAACTGGAGTCACTCTACCGTATCAAACCATTTCTTACCAACAACACAAGATCAGCCATTGCTCGCTCCCAACTTCTATCCACCCTCCTCTATGCATCTCCCATTCTGACTAATCTCAACAAAACTGAACTAAGCAAAATGGAAGCTTGCTATAACAGAATTGCCCGCTTTGCTGCAAATTGCTCATATAGAACTCGTCACTGTACTGCTTTGAGACAGCTCCACTGGCTTGAACTGCCCAACCTCCTAACCTACAATCAGCTCTGCCTCTGTCATTCTATCTATTACCTCCCAAATAAGTGTCCTGCCCTCAAAAACCTAGTACATCACTCAGCCAAAAGGCCTCTTAGATCATCAAGCAAACTACTACTAGAAGTCACCAACAGCTACAATAGCTTTGGAGATGCACTATATAGTAGTTCGGTGGCTAAAAAATGGAACTCTGTCCCTACTAGCATTCAAAACACATCATCCAAAGCCTCCTTTAAAGACCTCATCAGGCAACATCTCAAGTAAAGTTGGCAGTGCCATGATTGCTCCCCAGGCTAGTGAAAGCGGATAACATATACATACTAAATCTAGAGCAATTGATAATAGTTTTTCAATCTTACTCACAAACACTGGCTAATCTACAATGTATGTACTGTACCTGTGTACTATGTATGTATTCTACCTACATTGCAAAGTTCAGCCGTACACCACAAATCTATTACTTACCTTTATTTTTAAAATTAATATTTTTTTGATTGTTCTCTCCACTGTAACTGTTTGTGCCGCATACCACTGTAAAAACATGTCTCTTGTAATTTGTGTGTATACTGATTATGTCTAAATAACTAAATGTGTCTGTAATTTTTCTTTGTGGAGCTTTTCTCCCCGGGCCTCTGCTGAAAAAGGGCCTTTTCGGCTCAGTCAGACACCCCCGGTTAACAAATGTAAAATAAAATAAATAAATAAAAATTTACATGTGACATTTGTTTATATAAATGATGCATTAACACTAAGTATCATAACCAAACTGCCACAGACACAAATTAACCAGTAAGAGCTTGGGATAATTCCTTGTTGTTATATGATGTTTGATAGGTCAGACACAGGGCTGTGATTTTAAATGTTGGCAGGACAGGCTGTATGACTAGATCATTATTATGAAGTGCTTAAGCATGCAAGGTGTCTTATGTTCGGTTAATAACATAAGTCAGGACTTATGAGGTTCAAAGCAACAGCTGACTTCAGTCACTCAAACAACAGCATTCACAAATAGTTATATAAATGCAATAATAGTTGTTCTGAACTGCAGTTTGGCTGATCGAAGTTTGGGATCTGATATTATCAGAGGTCTGAGTCACTATACAACTTTGAAAACAAGACTTATTTGCACCTGTTATATTAACAGAAGCTCAGTGTACTCACCACTTCTAGTATAGCATAGACGACAATGTCAATCTGAACAAAAGTGGTACTCTGACTATTTTGTACATGTCGGGTGTACAGAAGCATATCATTGTTAGTGGAAATATTCAGGTGTCTGAACAAGTGAACATAACTGCAGCTCTTTTCTTCAGCCTCCGCTGGTTCTGTTGCTGTAATGGATATAAAGTAGAAGTGTTTTTTACTAATCTGCAATGATGAATATAAGCCAAAATGAAAACTAAATAAGTAAAATAAATAAATAAACAAATCATTTACCATCACTATTATCAGAAGATGAGAAGTTAACACATGTATTTCCATTCCACCAACACGTCTTCTATTCACTCACTAAATAGAAACTGGTGCTTTCTTAACCAGTGCTTTCTAGTTAAATGAAAAAAAAATGAGACTCTGCAACTCCTCCTTTCTGTCTTTCAATTTCTGAGAGCTGATTCTCTAAAGGTACATGTTTGCAGATTATTAATGAATTATATTACCCTGGTTGATGGTTAGTTGCAAGACTCTCAAACAAACAAAAAAACAATCAACAGCTTTTTCTGAAACACCCTTCTGCTTGATCCCTCACCTTCACAATTTCAAAACATAAACATAGGGATACACCATGTACCCTGTACAAGAATTCTATTCTTTAATTCCAAACCTAAACGGCTGCAGCAGAAAGACACACGCGGGCGCACACACACACACACACACACACACACACACACACACACACACACACACACACACACACACACACACACACACACAATTAAATGGCAAATTAATGAAAGTCTTTGCAAAATTATTAGTTGGGCAACATCGCTACAAATTAATATATACTAATTCTGAAATTGCTCAACAGTGGGGAAAAATAAAAACTTCCTTAAACGCCCTGTCCCCTCTCTCAGACTAAGACACTGAATTTGCATTCACTTGCTGCTTCATCTTCATGCAAACAGAGTCTGTCTACCACAGACACAACTTGCTGACTGAGAAGAGAGCAGGACTTAGCCATCTGTAGAACCTTTGTTAAAGGCTGTTTCAGAAGTTCAGTGAAATGGTTGCCACTGAGTTGTAAATAACAGTTTGTTGATGGGTTATAGTCCCAGTGAGTAATACAAATAGAATCATATATAAGTATGCATATATGGGTTTCAACAGATCACATTGTGAGTTGATTGGTACACTGTGTATTGTGACGTACCATTGAATTATATGCAGTTACATAATGTTACTTGTGGGAGTGCAAAACAGCGGAGTGAGGAAGCCTGTTCTTTTCACTACTATAATGGGAACTTGGAGTTTGGTGGCGGTGAGGATGAAACAAAATATTTTGCTTTAAGAAGTACAGTGCTTCTCAATGGCTGGGAATTATGTACAATATTTTGATTCTTAACCGTGTTTATGATTATTGCATATGGACTTCCTCTCCCTCTCTCTCTCATGTATATACATGGGACCATTTGGAATTGTCATACTGTAGACTCAATTGCAAATGGTCCAGTTATGGTATATTGACTGAAGTACAATAGACATCTGAATATGTGAAATGCAATACTAATATTCTTGTTCCTGATGTCACTGTGCAGAAATTGTGTTAATGTCTGCTATACAGGGAAACAGGATAAGCTTAGAACAGGAACAGGCCATTACAGGTTCAGCATAGCTGTCGAGATACCATGTTTTCACTGTAGTTACTCCACTAAAGATTTTACATTCAGAACTTTAAAGTAAACTTCAAATGCTGTCAAGCTTGGTAAACTTTTGAACTTAAAATAATGTTTCTTTTTTTTTTTTGTAATAAAGATAAGACTTAATAAAGATACCAGATTAATATGAATAAAGCATCCCCCTCTCAAAATTAAAAAAAAAAAAATGAGACACCTACAGATGTAAGCAAGGCAAATTGTAACAACTCTATTTTCTAGACTGCAAGTATCATTTAATGTAAGGTGCGAAGATCTAATATTTTTCCTGTCTGTTATTTTCTTATATTGTTTTCATAACTTATTGCTTATTATGAAATAACTTGTAAATCCACATTTGTTATATTCATTCAGCTCTGTTTTCACAAACCAGATCTGAAGAAATGTTAAGTTCTGAAACCTAGTCCAGTTACTTTAGTCAGTTTATAAAAAGTATAACCTACAGAAATTTTGGTTTATTACTTATTTTTTCCCTCTGTACTACTGACTGCTCTAATGCAGTTACCACAGCAGCTCTTTTCTAAGATCTACAAGAAAGATTTACAGTATCTGCATGATTTCACTTACCTGACAAGGTCCATGGTAGGCTTAGAAACATGGCTAACACATGAATAGCTGGCAGGGCTCCTTGTGAACGGGTTAGAAATCGAAACATGGCAGTAAACGAAAGGAATGAAAATGCTGCTGATCTTTGACATGTCGTGCCTATCAGACTATGTAGTGTATATATAATGCACACACCTAGGTGGCAATCCAGAGGGATACGAGTGAAAAGTGAGATAAATATACATCTTTTTGAAGAATCTGACCCTTCATTATGCCAACAGTTCTGCATGTAATCATTTTCACACTTGATTTGTTGTCACTGAAGCTCTCTGAATCCTCATGTTTGCCAATTACCAGTTGGTCGGCCCATGCCTTGCAAGTCTGTCCCCAGAGTTTAGTCATACTGTAATTTGCCATTTGAAGATCTGATGCTCTGTGTAAGCAGAGGTGTTAGAGTGACATTTTTCTCCATCAAAATGTCTTACTGTTCTGACGCCTTTCTAAGACAGCAAGTTCAGCTTCATATTAGAAGTGAAATGAAAGCTGGAAATCAGCGCTAAAATGCTGCAATTGCAACTTCAGTGCTTAATTAGGAATAACAATTACAGGGAGCATGTTTTACATTGTTTGGGTAAAAAAATGCTAAGATCTCTTGAGTCAGAAACTATCACACCAGTGTCAAGGTGGTTCAGGGAATTCGAGTAGAGAAGTACATTGATAGTAAACTGTATACGCCCATGCCATGTGAAAAGTAGTCAATTTATTGTTTTGAGTGTACTTCCAAAAGCTTTTCTATGCTCTCTTAACAATTCTAAGCACATTTTGCATTTCACAAGGTTTATCCATCAGCATAGCTGTTAATAAAGGTTGTAAGTATATTCAGCCTACAGGAATATGAACTTGTGAATAGTTCTGCTGAGAATGGTTGGGAAGGGATGTATAAAGGTGAGGCACATCAGTTGGTCAGGTGCAGGCAGATCTCCTGAAGTCCAGCTATATGACACTGAATGCACAATGGAAACTGTTAATTCATCTAAGATCTGGTTATCATTTTCTCCTTTGCCACTCACTGAACATCAATAAATATCCATGCAGCAGCACTCTGGGCAAGTAACTGTGTATACCACTCCAGTATAACAGTGTATACCGCTCTGTGATAACTGTTTATATTGCTCTGTGCCATAAGGAACAAAGATTGACTGGCTCTGGAACTATGTTTCACAACACAGCCAGCAGGGATTTACTCAGGGTTTGCATATGTCAGTGTACAGGGAAATTGGATAAGTGTAGAAAGTACAGTTATGTAAAATCTTACCATAACGGTAGGTGTCCTTGCCTTCACCACTGCAGTATTCATCATGTATAGGATTCCTTGCTTTGGAAGCCTGATGTCTGGCCAGTCTACCAAAGCCTACCATTGCTTTAAGGTACGCTGAACATCACCCAAATGCTCCTCGAGTAACATAGGGCATAAAGGTGAAGTTCGGGTGTACCATCCTCAGAACTGATTGCTCCAGTGGGAACACCAGTCCAAGGAAAACCAAAGAGAACATGCACATCCAGGAAGGAAAAAGACTAGGGGAATGGAGGGAGGGAGCGGTGAAGGCAAGGACATCTACCTTTGTGGTAAAATTTTACACAACTGTACTATGTCCTTACATTCACCGCTGTAGTATTCATCACGTATGGGATAGTGCCAAAGCTCAAGATGAAAGTTGGGAGGAGGAAGCAGCAGTAGAGGCCCCTAAGAAGCCATGAAGAACAGTATTAGCAAAACCAGCTATAGCCCTGGAGATATCATCCTTGTAGTGTTTGGTAAATGTATGCACAGAAGTCCATGTAGCTGCTTCAGGAATAGAATTAGTGTCTAAGCCCTTGAAAAAAGCACCAGAAGAAGTCACACTTCTAGTAGAATGAGCCTTTACAGAAGAAGAAAGGCTCTTGCCATGAAAAGTGCAACAAAACAAAATACTCTTTGAAATCCAAGAAGAAATAGTTTGCTTGGAAACAGCTAATCCTGAAGACCTAGGATGAATGGAAACAAACAACTGATCAGATTTTCTGATAGCTTTAGTCTGATCCAAATAAACGTTCCTCTTTATTAATTCTATTTATTTATTCATTCATTTATTAATATTTATTATATTTATATTATATTTATTTATTACTATTATTTCTATTTATTCATTCATTCTGTTTTCTCTATAATATTTTCTGTCTTTACTTCTTGGTTACCTTACTGTTCTCTTCTGCTTTTCTATACACCCCTCTAATTTTACTCTTTGCAGTAACCTATTACTAACTCCCTTAAAACTAACTCATTCTTAGTCTTCCACTCTCTATACCCCTCTGTTTTACAGTCCTTAGTATTCTGAGTCTACTCCCCTACTTCCTCCACTACCCATCTTCTACCCTCACTCTTAGCTACCTTTGCCTGGATCATATGCTCTTCTTTACTCTACCCTAAACTGTAGACTCTTACTTACAAACATTTTCTTTATGTACTATATTTGCTCATCTGTCCTACCTTTTCCTTTTTTGGTTCTAACTTGGTTTATTCTACAATCACCTATTCTGTACAGTGAATACATTTTTTTAATTATGATTTTATCATCTGTATAACTTGTAATTTTGAATGGTATACTTTTCAATGGGGAGCTGTGAATTATTTTGCAGAATTGTGAATTTCTTTTTTTATTTCCAAACTTTGTACTTTGATTTTTATATTTGTACAATTTTGTATTGTGAAGTTTTTCTTCCCCGGCCACCGCTCAAAAAGGGCTCAAGCACAGACAGACTATCCCGGTCAACAAATGTCAAATAAATAAATAAATAAATAAAATCTCAGTTGTCTATGCATGTCCAAAGTATGCAGGACCCTCTCACTGTCAGATTGCGAAGAGGGGAAAAAGTAGGCCAATAAATAGACTAATTAAGTGACAACTCATTAACCACCTTAGGCATAAAAGAAGGATTAGCATGCAAGGGCATCCTGTCCTTATGGAATTTCAAAAAAGACGGACAAGCCATAAGGGCTTGCAACTCAGACACCAGTCTGGCAGAAGTAAGAGCTAACAAAAGAACTCTCTTCCAAGAGCAATGTTGCAGGGAAGCTAAAACAGCAGGCTCAAAAGAAGCCTGAGTCAATTTCTCCAGAACTGAATTAAGATCCCAGTGAGGAGGAACAGGCTTCGTGGGAGGCCTAATATTAAGGATGCCTTAAAGAAATTGCCTCAAATCTAGAAGCTAAAGGAGGAGTTAAAGGCAGACAAGCAGAGATAGCTAATAAGTGGGCCTTAATAGAAGAATAAACCAGACCAGCATTGAGCAACTCACACAAATAAGAGAAAACCAAAGGAACACCTACAATAAGTAGGTCCAGGTTTCGAGAGAGAGACACCAAATAGAAAACCTCTTCTATTTGGATAAGTAGGATTTCCTAGTAGTAGGTTTCCTGGCCTCCTGCAGGAACTGCAGCACATCCTCAGAAAAAAGGTGTCTATGAGGAATCAAACCCTATCACCCACAGTGTCAGTTGAAGCGTGGACAGGTGGAGATGGATGAGAGATCCCTTGTCTTGTGTGAGGAGATCGATTCTGTGAGGTAACTTGTGATGACTGCCTTTGGCTAGATGCAGAAGTAGAGGGAACCAGTGATTTCACAGCCAAAAGGGAGTCACCAACAAGATTTTGGGAGATCCTGTTGAATCTTGCACAGGACTTTCGGAATGAGAGGAAGGGGAAGGAATCCATAAAGAAACATCCCCTTCCAACCAAATGAAAGAGAATCCACCTTCTACACTAGAGGACCTGGGATTCTGGCACAAAACAGAAGAAGTTGATTGTTTAGAGGGGAGACAAAGAGATCTACTTGAGGAGTACCCCACTGGTGCATAATGTCCAGAAACACATCCCTGTGAAACATGCATTCATGGGATTAAGTGAAGAACCTGCTCGGAGTATCTGCTA
Source organism: Protopterus annectens (assembly GCF_019279795.1). Classification (NCBI taxonomy): domain Eukaryota; kingdom Metazoa; phylum Chordata; order Ceratodontiformes; family Protopteridae; genus Protopterus; species Protopterus annectens. The sequence continues at coordinate 22,011,234 of NC_056744.1, read as the reverse complement.
CAATGTTCTGCTCTGAAGGGATATAAACTGCCTGAAGAGTCACTTGATACTTGACAGACAGATCCCATACCAGAAGTGCCACTTAGCAAAGAAGGTAAGATCTTTTTCCCCCCGATTGTTGATATACGACATCACTGTGGTGTTGTCTGTGAATACCTTGAGTGGCCCCGGACAGAAAAGAGGATGAAGGGCCTGAAGAGCCAGCAGAAGAGCTCTCATCTCTCTGATGTTCATGTGCACCTTCTGCTAATGAGGCAACATCATTCCCTGTACCTTCAGATAACCAAAAGTTGCTCCCCAACCCACATCTGACGCATCTTTGAACAGATCCTGAGAGGGAAGAGGGGATGAAAAGGGAGTCCTGGATTCAGAGACAACCACTGAATCCACCAGAGAAGTTCCTTCTTGAGACAAGGAAGAAAAGGAATTGTAAACCCATGCTGAAACCTCACCGACTTCAGAAACCACTGGAACTTCCTCATGGGGAGTTTGGCCAGAGGGAGCATCAGAATGGTAGATGCCATGAAACCCAGAGCTCTCAGAAACTCCCTGCCTGTAATGGAGGCAAGGGGAAGAAGAGTTTGAAAGTAAAAAATGAGAGTTAAGGCCTTTGGAAGAGGCAGAGATCCCAGCATTGGCACCACCTGAATCCTGCAACCCAGAAAAACATGATCTTGAGAAGTCACAGAACACTTTTTGAAGGTTAACATGAACCCCAAGATCTGAAGAAGAGTAATGGCAAAATGAAGATTTTTAAAAAGGATCTCTGGAGAGGATGCCTGAATCGCCCAAGTAAGAAAATATTTGGATCCCTTGAAGTCTGTGAAAAGCAATCACAAGAGCAAGGCATTTGCTGAACACCCTTGGGGCAGTAGAAAGGCCAAAGGGCAAAGCACAGAACTGAAAATGCCAGGAAGCAACATAAAAAATGCAAAAACTTCCTGAGGATGGATTGGAATATGGAGATAAGCATCATTGAGATCCACAGACACCAGAAAGGCCTGAGGGAGCAAGAGAGGAAACAGAGTCAGAAGAGACAATATCCGAAAGGAAGGCACCTTCAGAAAAGTGTTTAGATGAGAGAAGTCTAGAATCCATCTCCAAGTACCTTCTTCTCTGGGCACTAGAAACATTCTTGGGGACACAGGCACCACTTGAATAGTATCCTGAGACAACGGATCTCAAAAAAACCTCTGGGGAAAAAAGGAAGTTATTCCTGAGAAGGCTCAGGAATGCCCATAAAAGGAGGATGGGATATCCACACCATGAAGTATCCCTGATGAATGATTGACAGAACTCAAGAATCCTGAGTGATTCAAAGGCAAATAGGAAGAGAAAGAGAAAGGCGAAGAGAAAGAGGAATGTGGCTAGGAACAGGTTGATAGTCAGACAACACCTGGTTTGTCAGGAAAGGAAGGCTTCTGAATTGCTGCAGTCTTTGTAGCCTTAGCAGGAGGAGCCCTTTTACCACCCTTTTTACATTTAGCAGGAGGGAGAGATTGTCTACAAACAAAGGCTGGCTTAGAATGGTAATTTCTCTGAAATTTAGGTACAGGAGAAACAAACACATGCTTAAGCTCCTGTAAGGCTTTCTCCTTGTCCTGAAGAGACTTAAACAAGCCAGCAGCTGATTCCTCAAAGAAAAGTTTATTATCCAGAGGAGTATCCATCAACTTAGTCTTAATATCATCAGGCAAAGGTTGACACCTAAGCCAAGAATACTTCCTCATTACTGAACCAAAACGAGCAGCCCTAGAAGAGGCATCTGCTCCATCATAACTACATTTGATAGAATGATGAATGACTTGATAGGAAGTCCCTAGCAAGGGAAGAGCACAAGTTTTACTCTCAGAGTCTGGAAGATCAGAAAAAAAGCTGACAAGCTTGAGAAAGAAAAGCCAACACATACGTAGATATATGGGTGTGATAATTAATTGCCCTAAAAGCTAGGGTAGCAAACGTATAAAATCTTCTTACCTAGCCTGTCCATGGTTCTGCTGTCCTTGTCAGTAGGCAGTAACTTGGATGAAGGAAGCAATTGAGATGGCTTATCAGAAGCTACAGACACCACAGAGGGGTCACCAGCAGGATATTTGAATGAAAAGGTAGAATCGCCAGGCACCCTATAAAACCTATCAGGCTTCTTGGGAGCAAGGGGCAGAGAATCAGGCACTTTAGAGACATTGGAAAAAAACATCCAGTAAAGCAGACACAACAGGAAGAATAGATGCAGATTTAGGATATTCCATCTGCAGGAACTCTGTACCTCTTATGGATATCAGTGACCTGAGTACAATCCAACTTAAAAAAATTCCATCCTAGAGATTGCGTCCCCAAAGGAAATTTCTCAGATGGAGCATCAAGACTATTAAATTTCTCCTCCTCTGACCCATAATCTAAATGAGAAGGAATCTGAGTAGAATAAGTAAGGGATTCTTCATCAGAATCCAACTGTTTCTCAGAAGAATTCAGTTCTTTGGGCCTTTTAAGTGGAGAAGAGGACCAGGGAGCAGCAGGAACTAAAACCCCTTGAGGAAGCTTTAATGACAGTAAAGCATTAAATAATCCTTGATTAAAGGCCTGACACTCACTTTGTGGATCCCTAGGAACAGAAGAAACATGTTTAGTTTTCTGTTTCTTTTTTAAGGGAATGTCTGCATTAGAAAACTGAGAAGGTTCTGACTCGTGACAGCATTTAACAACTGTAGTAGTTCCGGAACTTAATCTGTGGATTCCCCCTTCACCCCTCAGAAAAAATCTGCTGTGGTTTCCCTAAACATCTGATATGATTGCCTGCAAATCCTCATTGGACGTGCTTCCTGACAGATTCTCGCTGGCCTCCAACCGGGTCACAGCAGAGAAATCCAACAACACAGCCAGGCAAGCCTCCAGGTTTGTAACATCCTTGGGAAAAACACCTGGCAGAGGTTGGACAACAGAAGATTCTGGTCTTACCTTTTTCACCTTCTACTTCCTTCCATTGTCTCTTTAGCAAGAAGCTTAAAATGCTGGCTCTCAAGATACAATGAAAGGGTAGAAAGCCTACTATGAAGGGTTTTCAGGATAAACGCCTGACAAATCGAAGAAGACGTATGGTTGTGAGAACCTCCTAGGCATAAAAGGCACTTGTAGTGGAGATATTTATTGGGAATCTGTCTCCCACACTGGCATTTGCCCTTTCTGGATTACATTAGCCCCAAACAGCACAAAAAAATCAAGAAAAAGAACAAATCCTCAACTGGGTACTTATCTGCAACACTGAGGACTTCAGCAAATAGAATAAATCACTGGAATACAAAAATGCAGTAAAAATGGCAGAAAACAGATGTAGGCAAATAGACCGATGGTTAGAAACAGCATTTGGACTGGCGGCAAAGAAGTTCTGAGGATGATATGCCTGAATGTCACCTTTATACCCTACACTACACAAAAAGCATTTGGGTGACGTTCAATATACCTTAAAGCAATGGTAAACTCTGGTAGACTGGCAGGATGTCAGGCTTCCACAGTAAGAAATCCCATAAGTGATGAATACTGCAGCACTGAATGTAATAAGGAGATCAGTAGCACTGATTCAAGCAAGATGTCTACGCAGAAACCATCTAGTATGTTAGATGTTTCACTGCTGGCTTTTTTTCTGCAGTGACAACCTGCACCAAATTAAGAATATAGTGCCTAAGCTATAATTGGTTTATTTAGCTTCACAGTAGTTTACACACTTCAGTATTCATTGATCTTGGTATCTTTAACACACTCCTTTATCACTGTTCTAAGGCTTCATTCAAATTGTTTTCACTGCTACTAATATAAGAGGATGGTCACTGGACATGAAATTCCATCCTGATCTGATTGCCATGAAACTTGATGAAGAGCTGGTTTTGTGGTTCGACTATTATGTGGTTAACAAATAATGAGGAAACTTCTCTGTGTGGAAGATCTAAGATTTCCTAGAGTTCGGGCACCTAATAAAAACATTATTGTGAATATCCAAACTAATAACAGGTGGTAGAAATAGTTCCTTTAAAACTTTCCGAAGTATAACTTCATTAATAGGGTTACCACCTGTCCCACTTTACGAGGGACAGTCCCTCTTTGGGCAGTTGTGTCCTATGAAAAAAATCAAAGAAATGGCAAATGTCCTGATATTTTAGGACAAAAATATTTCCTATGTTTTCTTTAATAGTTGCATAAAACAATTATTTTTAATCTAAAACCCCTAAATGTTATACGAACTAGCATAAGCAACTTAAAAGCTGCAAGAATAACCTTTTATTTTGGCAAACAAGTAAAGTTCTATCCTTTGTACTGGCCATGGGTATGTTTTTCTCCTGCAAAATCTGATATTTCTATAAAAAATGTCCCACTTTGGGTATTTGAAAAGGTGGCAACCATATTCTGGTTAGCTAGCTGGTTCAAGTCAAACTGTCTTTATTAAAAACACACAAACAATTGATCCATATAAAAGCTGAAAAAACAGAATAAAGTGTAGAAATTCACCATTGCATTTAAATACCCATTTAAGAGCATGTTTAAGGTATGGGAGTGGCTTACTAGGGTAGCTGTGTTGTAAAAAGACAATTAGCATGTTTACTAGCTAAATATCCCTTCCCCAATACACCAGTGTAATATTCAACACTGTGCTCCCTACCTCCAGCTCTGTGGATTCCAGATATGTTAAACTAAACTAAATTAAAATTTAAACTAAAAAATACACATTGATAATTGCTAAAACTTCCTAAAAACGTTTCATTGTAGTACAAAAAAGAAAAAGTTAACATAAGTCTTGAAAATTACATAGGAATCTTTTCTACCAACATTCAGAAACATTTTTAATGTAGATTGCTTTCATGTATAAGAACTTCTTTAGGTTTGTGTGTCAGGAACGATAGCCCAGAGCATGTTTGAATACTGGTTCAATCATGAGCTTCATGAGTTATGTAGACAAGGGTATAGTTTGGAATGCATGTGAGGAAAATCAAATCTGATTGAGGACAAGCTCAGACGGAGTATTTATTATGTGGCGTACCATTCTGAAATCTCATGCAAGAAGACACAAGTTCTTCCCCACTGAAATTTCTGCAGTATCAAATCATCTAGCTATGTGCTTCTGGCTGGTTGATAGGCTTCTATCTTACAACATAGAAAGCCTTTTCATCTTTAAATTGTTAGAAAAAAATACAAGAGTAACCTAGCCAAGATAGAGTTTTTACTGTGTGATACCATAAACTTCCTGGACTAAAGGCCCATGGGATATATGCAAATGATAATATACACTAACTTCTGAGCCAACAGATATTACCAATATACTGGCCGACAGATTCAGTGCCAACTTTACCCCCCCCCCCCAAAGGACCAATCACAATACTGGGGGAATGCCAGGCACTCAGCATTTCTGCAGCATAGGTTAAAGCTGCATTGTCCAAGGCCAAGAATACAACTTCCATGGGACTCGACAATATCCTGGATGTGTTCTACATGAACTACAGAGTGAAATGGCACCACATCTGTGTGCCCTGTTCAATCACAGCCTCACATCAGGCTTTACCCCTACCTAATGGTGCACTGCTACAGTCATCCCTCTCCATAAAGGGGGAGCGACTACAGACCCTGGGAATTATTGTCCCATTAGCCTGATAAGTCTGATATGTAAGGCTATGGAGTGCATCATCGTGGACCTAATTAACAAGGATATAGGGAATCTCCAAATTCTAGATCCCATTCAATTTGGTTTTGTGAAAGGTAGATCATACCTATTCAACCTGGTTGACTTCTTTGAGTCAGTCACTAGAGCTGTGGATGAGGGCAAGGCAGTTCATACAGCCTACCTCGATCTGGTCAAGGCCTTTCATACCATTCTTCACTCAAGAATTATTGATGAAGTCACCAAACTAGGAATCAGCCACTATATCACTAGGTAGGTTGCAAACTGGCTCACAGATAGAACCCACAGTGTGAAAGTAGCGGACTCCAAGTCAGACTGCCGACCAGTCACGGGTGGAGTCCCACAGGGATTGGTCCTGGGTCCTCGCCTGTTTGGCATCTACTTTTCAGACGTCCAGGCCAACACTGAGGGACTCTGGCTGACCATGTTCGCAGACGACTGCAGGCTGGGACCAATTACTAACTGCCCAAGTGATGTAGACATCCTACAAAAAGGCCTCACTGAGACCAATGACTGGTGTTGAAACTATGGCCTTAAGCTTAATGCTAAAAAATGCGTCTTCATCCCCTTTGGGAAAAACTCAGTTCCCACTAATTACCACTTCGATGGGAGTCCACTGAACACTGAAGGTATTATAAGAGATCTGGGGACACAGGTTGACAGCAACCTGTCCTTCAACCACCACATTGCCACTTTGGTCAGAAAGTCCTTCTATGTGGCACATCTCATTACCAAGGGTTTTGCATCCAGGAAGAAAGAGGTCATCATCCCTCTCTACTCTTCCCTCATTAGACCAATCATCGAGTATAATGCCCTATTTGGCATATACCTCACTAGACACATGCAACAGCTGGAAAGGCCACAAAAGTACCTCACAAAGAGGACCTTATGCCTTAAACACATGTCCTACGTGGGCAGACTCAAAAAACCTCTAGCTATTTGCTGTCTCATATCATCTACTAAGAGATGATCTCTTCTTGACTTACAAAGCCATGTCTGACCCAGCTCTGCTAGAAATGCTACATTTAAAGAAATCCCAATCCCTCCGCACCACAAGCTCCAGAGACCTCAACCTCATTACAACAATCAACAGAACATGCTGGAGGGACAGGTTCATAACCCAGAGACTGCCCATGCCCTGGAATAGACTTCCCATACATGTCAAGGAGAGCACCTCACTGGCCCTCTTCAAAAGAAATCTTGATGAGTGGATTGGAAATAGAAAGTTCACCCCAGGGATCAGTCCAGTGGTTGTATTTGACAGAGGTACTGGGAACCAACATTGGGCAGCACGATGCCAGGGCACTTCTATGGGCTAGGCTTATAAAGGCTGCAGGGCCATTAGCCTAGTACACATCTATGAACCTATGAGAGCAATATGAACAAGCTCCACATTTAAAAATGTGTCCTATCCTTTTGTTATATTCACCTTAATTTTTGAGAATGCTTTTAAGGTTCTGGCCTTTCTTATAAACTATTGTAGGCTTTTCTCCCACATAACCCCTTACATCCTTATCACTGCTTAAGATATCCCAATTCTTAAATAGGATGTCTTTCACTACATTAGTTTCTTTACCAAATGTGGTTATAAAAGCGCAATAAATCATTCATTAGTCAATTGTGCTTGTATATTTGTATCGTTATTAAATCTTATTAACTAAATGGGGGCTCGATACATCTACTTCTTGGTGTTTCAAATCACTACCATCCAGTCCACCACTCAAAATTAGGTAGAAATGTCCATTTGTTCTCTTCTCTGTTACCTCAACCATCATATCGCTAACCATCCTCTCTGAGTACCCTAATTTCAAAAACATACTCTTCAAGTTCAAACATTCTTCAAGGAATAATTCCCATAAAGTGACCATCTGGGCCGCTCTCACAAATTGCCCCTTAATAATGGCACATTTCAGTTTATATGTGTGGCCACTATCAAAATGTAGGAAACTATCTGAATAAGTTTCCTTATGAAAATCTTGGCCACAAACCTTTTAGTAGGGACATCTTTCTTCAATAGAATATCCAGATATGGGATCTGCCTATCATTAATTGTATGGGTGAATTTCAAAAAAGTAGTTGTCCCACTGATATATTCTGCAAACATTTCAATTTGGTCCCAAGGGCCCTTCCAAAGAATGAATATATCATCCAGAAAGCCTGTGTATGTAAAACAATACATAAAAAATGAGGATTCCAGTAAGTATTTCTTCTCCCATTCAAACAATAATATTTGCATACAAATCCCTGCATGCAGACCCCATAGCTACTCCTTCTGTTTGTAAATAATATTAATTCTCAAACAGAATAAAATTGTTTCTTAGGCCATGTCTAACAATTGTTTATACATGTTAATATGAATCCGAGGGACCCCCTTGTTATATAAGTACTTAAAAAACATTGTTCACCCAAATCATGAGGAATAAGTGTACAAATCTTTTAGTCCACTGCTATAAAAACAAAACTTTCATTAAATTTAATTGTATTCATTTTCTTCAGAAAGTCCCAAGAATCTTTACATATATTGGGTTAATTTGAAACAAGTTGCTTCAATTTAATATCCAAAAATTCAACTAAAGGGTACATGATGGAACCTCTAGCATTCACTACTGGACACATAGGAGGTTGGTTTATATCTTTATATAGTTTGGGAACCCCAAAAATTACCGAGGTAACTGGATGGGGTACATTTAAATAGTTGAACTCATCAATGGTTATACTTTCCTCAATAAAGAGGTCCTGTAAAAAAACTTTTATTTTCCTATATGCACCATTAAGTTCATTAACAGAGCTCCCCTCATACATATGACTGCTAAGAATACTTTTCATTTTGCCAATGTAGTCAGACCTATTCACAATGACGAGCCCTCCCTCCTTGTCTGGTTTCATTACCCTAATATCTGTTGCACTTCTCAACAAGTTGAGTTTCAATAACTCTTCTTGATTCAAATTATTCTCAGTCTTTTACCCTTCCGATAATTACCTGAAACCTAGATATCCAATTCACATATCCTTTCAAAAGGTTCTAGGGTTGGGTGTAAGGGGGGGGGTATAAGTACTGGAAAATTTTAACAGGTTAACCACTGTTTTTAATTTATGAAAAGCAATATAAAGAGTTTCCTCACATATTGTTTTAAATCAATCAAAGTATGCACAATATTCACTGGTTTATCTGCTATAAAAGTTAAACCCTTTGCTAACAAATTACAAATACTTGTGTTCACTGGAAAAGAAGAAAAATTTAAAACATTAAAGTCTTTCACATTATTTGTTATTATTTCAAGAGTAAGTAAAAAAGACAAGGTCATTGTTTGTTTGTTCAGTCTAGTCCATTATTTCAGTTGTTTCCTGCCCCTTTGGGACCCTCTTGGGTTGCCCCTGTGGGTATTGGATGCCACCCTCTTCTGGTAGTAAATGGGATGTTGTCCCCACTGTTGATTGAACTCCCTTTGATGATGATTCATTAGGCGTTCCGAATGCCTGAGAGGTGGATAACCTTCTTTGTCTAAAAATTTGTCGCCAGGTTCATTATTAGATATAGTATAGGTGTCATTATTCACAATTTAGGCATTTAAGTTTGTTACTCTATTCACCCACACTTGTGATTGTGGGGGCTGATGGTAGGCTATATTGTTGCTGTATTCATTTAAGTCCCTTGAAAGTTTTTTCATTTTCTTATTTTTAATCACTCCCATCTGTTCATCAATACTATGAAAAATTTGAGTATATTCATATTTATTGTTCAAGAAAAATGGGTCCTGTGTTATTGCTCTATCCAAAATCATTACTTCCCTATTAGTGAGTCTATAGTCTTCTCATTTTAATGAATCACTAATTCCATATATTCAAAACCGTGCCTATCAAAAAGAAGCAACAAGTCTTTATGAATGGCAAAATCTGATATCAACCCCGTAGGGAAGCGTCATAACCGTAAACCTTTCAGCACTACTTTCTTTTTCAAACATTCTGTAAAATAAGCATTATCCATTTGTAGCTTCTTTATTTTAACAGAGTCTGATCAAACTCAGTCAATTTCACAGTTAAATCATTAGTCACCACATTAGGTTCTCCACTGAAATAAGAACCAGGTCGTAACCAGTCAGTTAAAGAAGGCAATACATTAATTTGCCCCATAACACCACTATTAACATTGAGACCATTTATGGTACTGACCTGCTCAGATGTTAGAACTGGAGTGGCAGCCAAACCCTGTTGTAAATCAGTCCCACCGTTCATTTCCGCTGCATGTTTTAAACTTCTCTCCTTGGTATGTACATTAGTTTCCCCATAAGTGGATAAATGGGATTAGGAATGGGATAATTGTTCCAATTGCTCCATTCTCTTAGAAAGTTGTTGAACTAAAATAGTCAAGTCTCCCATTGATTCTTCCAATGTTTGGAATATAAGAGGCTGTGACAATTCCATTGGCGTACTGGAAAGCATAAGTCACCAAAAACGAACTTCGAACCCAGAAACTCTAAATATACATGAACGTCCAGTGCACAAAATGCCCATTTAAAATCAATGAAAATCCTTTATTAAAACTTTCTAAACTTTTTTAAACAGTCCAAAAATAATTAAAATAAGTGCTTTTGTTTCTATATTATCATTTACAGAAACTTCATCAGATAGATCCAGCCTCGTTCATTCATCTTTTAAAGGGAAAATTGATTACATAATTCTAAAACTCAAATACACCCCCCCAAAAATGAACCAATTATATTAACAAACTCACTCCTATAATGCTTGATAAGCAAATGTGCTTAAAAACTATTCCATGCACACAGACTATCAATTACTTATAGTTAAAATAGAAATATTTTATATCATCTACCCCCTTAGTGTCTAAATGCTTTTAATTTCAAGATGCTTGTGATAGAAATTGTTTCATTAAACCTGGCCAAAATCATGCATTTAAACCCATTTGCCAGGCTAGTTCACATTTCTACAGTAACACTGGCCATGCCCCTCCCCTTTAATTTACTTTTGAGAACTTCCAGTGCAACAATTTTAAAATCATGTCCATGGTTCTCCATACAATGTTTAGCCAGAGCATTAACATCTCGCTTAAGTCTAATATCCCTTAGATGTTCCCCAATTCTTTTTTAAATTTTCACTCTGTTTTACCAACATAAAAACACAGACACTGGGGGCATAAGGCACAATATACAACTTTGTCCAAATTACAAGAAAACCTCCTATAAATCCTAATTTTATGCAAATGGCTCCTTAAGGGCAGCTTGGCTAGATTTTTCTTTTAGTTTTTACTAATCGGGTTGTCTGTATGACCTTTTTACTTTTAAGTTCAGATTGTGAGAAAATCACACAATTCCTTAAGATGAGGTTGCAGAGACCAGGTGTTCTGTCATTCTCATTCATTTTCTCTAACTGCACCTGGTACATTCAGATCATTTGATAGTGCAGTGTTCTGGTTTTTGCTGTCCTGAGTTTACTCATCTCATCTATGAGGTCATAAATTGTGTTTCAGCTCTATATTCTACACGCTGCACTCTCATTCTGGACCTTACAGTGGAATCAAATCTTGTCTGAAGTTTCTTCTTTCTGTAGTTTAAATGTGAAGTAAATTTATATAACGATATTGAGCATAATAGAAAATCATTTTATAGATAAGTAAGATGTGGAAGGAGTAAACACATAGAAAATTGATAATACTGTGTATATGGATTCTAAAATGTATTCTCAGACACAACAAATTATAGATATATTTACAAAATCTTATGCAAAAGAGTTTGGCTCTTCAATTGTCCAAGTGACATCCAGGTAACCTCAGATACTAAAATCAAATTAAATTATATTGAAAAAGAATTGTGCATATTGGATCCAAACAAAGCACAGGGAGGAGACAGAATTATTATCAATGACCTGTGAATACTTCAGCAAGAACTTACAGTACCATTATATCTATTATTTACTAGGTCAGATAAAGAATCCAATACCCTTACGTGTATATGTATATATAGATATGAATGCATGTATATATGTATCTGTATCTACATCTAATGAATTCAATACCTTTATACACACACACACACACACACACACACACACACACACACACACACACACACACACACACATGTGTGTGTGTATGTGTGTATGTATATATATATATATATATATGCACACACACACACACACACACACACACACACACACACACACACACACACACACATATACACAGATATGTATGTGTATGTGTGTGTGTGTGTGTGTGTGTGTGTGCGTGTGTGTGTGTGTGCGTGTGTGTGTGTGTGTGTGTGTGTGTGTGTGTGTATATATATATATATATATATATATATATATATATATATACATATATATATATATGGACAACTGGACTTGTCCCCTGTAAGACTCGTGTTTAAGCCTGTGCTGATATATGTGAATGAGTTCTTCATGGGGGCAAGATCTATAATCCATGCAGAACCAATGTTAAAGTTCATTCCAGTTCTTTCGGCTTTTCCCGGTTAGGGGTCGCCACAGCAGAATTCTGGTCCGCTCACAATTGGCAGTGGATTTTTCCAGTGCCGAGTTGCCAGCCCGATGCCCAACCTTCGAAGAAGGCATGCACATTCACGCTCGCACCTACCTGCATGTCTCGACCACGGGGAGGACATGCAGACTCCATACAGAAGGCACTCCAGACGAGAATCGAATGGGAGAATCTCTTGCTGTGAGGCGACAATGCTAACCGCTGCACCACTGCAGCCATGTTAAAGTTCATTAATGGAATGTTAAAGTTCATTCCAGTATTTCAGTGGAATAGGCTTATATGTAATAAGTTGCTTAGTTTAGTGGTTAACTAAATGAAAATTTGTTTTTGACTGTGTGTGTGTGTGTGTGTGTGTGTGTGTGTGTGATATGGAGGGCATTATTTCTACAATAACACACCCTGGTGGGCATTATTTCACTTAAAGAATGGGCTATCTGCAGAATTATTTTATATAAACTTGGTTTAGTATATATAAGATATGTAACTATTTAATGTCTAGACACACATACACATATGCACTCATGCATTCAGAAGCACAAACATAGATATATATATATATAGCTCTACTTTCATTTCCTGAAGTACCAAAATCCCGAACTACACAATCCCAAGATAAGAATATTGACAGTTCATCTTACCGAAAATGCAAAATCTCGATGTTTAAAATATTGAAAAATAAGAAGCACAAGTAACGACCCCACACTCTTCCGATAAAAAAACACAGTAACAAATTAAATCACTATACTTCACACTGCTATAAGTTTAAGCAGGGGGCAAGCCCCCATCAACCTCCACACCCACTGCTAATTATACTCCAAGATAGCATTGCAGTGACGAAAACAGTAAATATGCCATTCTGCGCTGTACAGTGATCGTATTTCCAAGACTACACAGCTCAAGTTCTATACTGCACAATTTAAAACTCTAACTATATTACCAAGCAACTAAATAATAACTTAGACATATATCTCTAACAAAATAGTAATACCTTACTTTAACTTACTACTTCAACAAAATCTCCTATCTAACATAAATATCAGATGTCTGCAAAACTTTAACAACCTCTACAAATGCATAAAAGACACTACCTGTAATTTTTCCTTCCCGTTCGCACATATAACACAGAAATCTATTCACTAGTAAACTAGGTTCCATATACTAACCCTACCCTACAATAACAAGAATTGGCTTTTCTTTTTCAAATTCTATATACTTACATACTTTGCCAAAGATTCACTGTTCCAAACTTCACGTCCACCATACTCTTTCTCTTCACAAACTGAAAACCTTAACGGGATAGAGATCAAATTATCAGTACACTGTTTACCTATCAACAGCATTTAGGCATTCTGACACTTGAGATTTTCAACTTTTGGAAAAGCCAACTTTTCATATTCTGGTCTCGGGATTGTGTAGTTCGGGATTTTGGTGATTCGGGATATTAAAGTAGATATATATATATATATATATATATATATATATATATATATATATATATATATATATAAATATAGATATGTATACATATCTATATTTATAGATATGTATACATATAGCTTGAGAGTACACTGCATTCATGCAGGCACTAAAGTCACACTAACACAGATAAAGTACTTGTAGTACAGTATACCTCAAAGTAGTTACAAAAGCACAGCTATGCAGAAACAAGTGACAGTATGTAAGGAAATCCTTGATCTGAAGTGGATGGTAGGGAACAGACTGCTGGCAGCATTTAACATAGCATACCGTGTACATCAAATGAAGCATATTTAACAGAGAATGTTTTTGAATCACATTTGTTTCTGGATGGCATAGCATGGCAGCAGAGGGAGTAACTACAATCTATGATATTTATATACTATCACGTTGTTGCTGAACTCTTCTGACAGCCATGCATTCGAGTGCTCATACATCATTATGCAAGCAATAATACCAACAAGGTAGGTGTTATGCAAGCAATAATGCCCAATAGGGTGTGTGCTATTGTGGAAACAGTGTCTGCCCAGGGGTTCTGAGGCCTCTGCACCACTGGAGGGCATTATTTCTACAATAACACACCCTGGTGGGCATTATTTCACTTAAAGAATGGGCTATCTGCAGAATTATTTTATATAAACTTGGTTTAGTATATATAAGATATGTAACTATTTAATGTCTAGACACACATACACATATGCACTCATGCATTCAGAAGCACAAACATAGAGACTTACTCACACACACACACACACACACACACACACACACACACACACACACACACACACACTGCAAGCATTGCAACTCTTTGCACCACCCCACCCCCTTAAAGTCAGTCATAAAAGCCTGCTAGTAAGAGTTTCATAACTCTTAACGATTAACGAATCAAAGCTGATGGACTGCCTGATGCAGTCAGTACACTCGTCTATCTATCTCTCATTCACCCTTATGCATGCATGCATGCAAGCAAGTACACATGCACACATAAACACAAACACACAATATTTTCTTTTTCTTTTATTTAGTTTTTCTTTTCATTTTATGTTTGCTATACAGCAAAGCAATGTTTAGCAAGTGTAAAAAGTTGCAGGCTGTTTGCT